>NW_010402884.1:1016-17271 GCF_000710305.1 Buceros rhinoceros silvestris | reverse complement strand
TTCAGCAGCAGGGACAGCTAAAGGAGATCCTGGTTTCCAGGAGGCAGCTGCTTGCTGGCCCCCACTCCCTGCAAGACTGCTCACAGGGACATACTGGGAACAGGAGACTTCTTTTGGACTAGAAATAGTGGATATTCAGCCCTGAATATCTCAGTGTTTCAGGTTACACCACTCTCCCACAGATACCTTTACCAGTGCAGTAGAGGAGCCAGCATGAATCAGACTCATGTTCAAGGTGGATCGGTGGTGAGGTGTCCAGGCCGTCAAAATGCTTCAAGAAGTTTCTGAACCTGGAATCCTTGAAGGAAGACTACCAATGACATTTTTCCAGCAAAGAGCCTTTCATCATTTAAAATAGAAATTAAAAAGAATAACAAAGAAAGTAAATACAACCTGTAAAAGGGAAAAGAAAGGAATAAACTGCATATAGATAAGAGGTTTCAAATTCACAGTCCATTCAGTCTAGCAAAAGAGTGCAAAGCTGAGTCTCATACTGTAGTCTTTAATAGTTTTCTTGCCCTGAGAGGCTGGAATGGCCAGAGATAAAGATACAGCCGTGCAGCTCCACTGCTTTATATCATGCATTAGTTATTTACAGCTGCTCCAACTCAGCACAAAATGCCGGTGACTCAGTCTGACACCATCAGAGTCTTGCTTACAATGCACGAGTCCAAGAGCACTCCTTTTCCATTTTGCACATCTTGCCACTGTGTATATCTAAAAAGGAATGAAGGAACTGTGTTAATATTCACACCTCTCTGTCCTCATGACCTCAGGATACAGGCTTTTGAAAATATCTATTACCATACACACTGAAGATGCTACCGTGCACTAGAGCTACTTCTGTTTGCCTTAGTCTGTGGATCCCACAATCTCTACTGACAAAATTTCAAGTCACATGAGTAACTGTGCAGGACCACTCATATAACTAGAGCTCCAAAGACCAGGCAATGCCATCACTTGTGCACAGGTGCAAGAGACTAGATCAAATATTTGGGAAAAGAAAACTTTTCCCAGGCATACAGGAGTGAAATATCATGGATATATGTTCTTTTTCTTTAATCAGTCTTGCTTTGTACTACTGTAATTCCTGTAGAAGACTGGACTATTTCCACACATCTTCTAGAGTGTACTGGGCCCTGTGGAGCAGGTTAGACCTTGCTTCCCTGAGAAACACTACCCCAAACTCATTTATTGCACGTGCAGGCTATCCATATAAACATGCTGGGCAAGCTGGACTGAGAAAGAAAGGATCTGGGGAATGAAATATAGCCTGAGATGGACTATGAAGTTGTGAGGAGAAGGCCTCCACTTAAGTTGTTAACTTGGTTAAAGATCAGAATGTTAACAGTTATGAAAAAGGCCAGACCAAAGGTCCATCTAGCCTTTTATCTTGTCCCCAGCACTAAGGATGGGTGTCTTGGGAAAAGCTTAAGATTCTTTCTGATTTCTTGCTTTACCTTCCCCTCACCACCAAGCTGACAGGTATTCTCGGAGGGAATTCTTTATTTTTATCAGTGATAAAGTCACCGTTCCCTGCCTAGCTTTGTAGGCATAAGAAACCAGTGTCTGGGTCATGTTAAAGAATATTAGCTGGAGCAAACTGAAATGAACACAACAGCAAGACTAGGCTCATGCTTCCTGCAAACCAACACCTCCTGCATCAGACCTGGTAACCTTTTGGACATATAAAGACACACTCCCAAACCATTCTTTCTCTCTTAGGTGGGTGTCACACTGTGCATTTAATCAGTGTTTTGCCCCTGCCTAAGGCACATTTTATGTATCCCACAGGATTAGGCTCTATTGCTGAGGTGGACTGAATTGTATTTTGGCTCCTCCAGGACTGCTGTCTGAGACAAAGCTCAAGCAGCTTACTAGCAATGGGCTGACCCTGGCAATTCACTGGTGCATAACACCGGCAATAATAACTGGACAAAGTTCATCGTGTGCGAGCACTGCCTTTGTCAGTTCTTCATCATCAACGCTCTCTTCAGAGATGGTGCCCTTTAATAATCTTTGGGCCCCGGCCGTGAGCCCAGCCAATGAACTCATCCATGTTAAACCAACCTAACAAGAGTAATAACCAACTCAGGCAGATTCTGCTTTATTTGGGTGGGCAGCTGTTATATTGATATGACTGAGGGTAAAAAGGAATGGGCTAAGGAGTGTCTCAGGGGAGCTACAGCAATGCAGCCCAAGCAGTCAGCTCAGTAGCTCTTGGGGAAAAGAACATATTGAATGGAAAAAGCAGTAGGGACAGTAATGTTTTTATTAAGGTGGAGATTTTTTTTAACATTCTAATTTCAAGCCTAAGCAGTTGATTGATTTGACACCCTGTAGATTAACTTCTCATGCCTGTCTTTTGCTTGGAAAGAGAAATTTGTATTTTACCTCAGAGAAAACCAACTATTCCTCCTCTCCGTTTGGCAAGTGTATTCACTCTCAGGAATGTTACTAGGTACACAGGGACAGAAAATAAATGCAAAATGACACCTCCAGGTCTCAGTAGGTATCCCAGCCCATTATTATACTACAGCACTAGCCATTGGTACTATTATACAAGGGCCACTCCGAAAGTACTGCCTCCTATTTTATGATGTTGGCCCACAATGTCAGAGGCAGATGTGGGTGATACAGCAGTACAGGCTGAACCTTCCCACCAATATTCTGTTAAATTTTGTTGCCATGTGACAGACAGCAGCAGGGGGGCAGTCTGACAAAATGGTGTTGACATGGGAATGCATGTGAAGCAAAGGGGTGTAACTGAATTAATTTCTCCATGTGGAAAAAATTGCACCCATTGACATTCATCGACATTTGCTGAAAGTTTACAGAGACCAAGCAGTGGGTGTCAGCACAGTGAGGCAGTGGGTGGCACATTCCAGCAGTGGCAACAGTGATGGTGGGTCACGTCTACTGGTGCAGGTTTTTACGAGCACAGGACACAGGCTCTCACTCATTGCTGGGGAAAATGCACAGCCAGCAGGGGTGAATGTGTTGAAAAATACTGTTTTGTAGATGAGAATTTGCTCTATCAAATAGTGTTGTTGTGGTCTTCGTATCTGTTGTATTTTTCATGTAGTTTCCAAATAAATTCGAGGCATTACTTTCAGAGCTGCCTATGTAGTTAATTATTTTTCTGATTTTTTCAGTAGTATTTTTTTTTCCTGACACTTCGGGTCTTTTCGTCTTACAAACATTGTTCCAGACCTTGAAAAGCATTACCACGTGTTCTTTTCTGGCTGCAGCTATACTAGCTCAAGATATTATTGCCCCAGTTGCTCATCACCTTGATACCTGAGGTTACCAACCTTACTGCTGAGCTGCTTGCATTTCATTCAAAGTGCAGTTTAGGCAACTAAAGGAGCAGGCTGGGAGGAAAGGAACATCGTGGCAGGGGAGGAGGCAATAGCACTGCAGGCCAGCAGGAGCTGTAGCCAGAACACGCAGGCTGTCCGACCTTTCCACACCACCACTGTCCACAACCAGTGGAAGCAGTGGCTTCTGAAGACACTCTCAGTTACTGCATTGAAAACAGGTCAGCTTCTGTGCGGCCAGAAGCTGGCTGCACTGTAGGTTATGGTGACCAGTCGCTGTAGCACCACTGGCTGGCTGGGAAGTGTGCCTAAAATTACAACAAAGTTCTAAAAAAGTCTTGGGAGAAAGAATTGACCTAATGTTTATTCATCTGCAGTGCATTAAATCCACATCCCCCTGCTTATCCAAAAATATAAGTAACTTCTTTACGCACATACATATACATACACACATGTATAAATACACACCTTGCCCAGAAAAGCGCACCACGGGATTTCCACATTTAAAAAACATTATTACTTCTTTGTGAATTTTAATACGTCTCTTGAATTTTTTGTCACAATGAAAAACAAAGATGAAGGAGAGACAAATCAAGTAAACACTTATCAGTTCAGGGTATCAATAAAACACAGTAGAAAACCCACAGTCATACATTTTTTCCTGGTGTCATCTTTGTGTGACTTAAGTAGAACAGGTCATTGTACCTGATATAATAAAGGTTGTTGGGCCCTTTTCATGCTAGACCCTGTTCTCGGCTTCTTACAGCTTTAACTCTTTGAGCGTACATTTGTCTGTGCATAACTTCCTTAAGACGCTTTTTATTTTTTCATGTTTATGCAACTCTTCTCTTTCTCTGAGCAAGATTAAAAGGAAACGTGTGTTGCACTTGCTAACCTAAATCCATACAAAAACTTTCCTTATAAACTTGAGTGTTTTCTCCAAGTATATAGTCTACACCGGTGACCTAGCTGTTGACAGCTTATTTCCCTAGAGTCATGGATGTATTTCATACCAATCTGGGAAGGGAGGGGGGTGTAAAAAAAAAAAACAAAACAAAACAAAAAAAAGAGCCAGATTATAATAATTTTCGAATCTAAAAAAAATTGGTCTCCTCATGCAAACAGTATACACTAAGTATCTAAATCTTTACTGCATCTGGCTCAGGACCCAATAGTCCGCTTTTGTCAACTTCTAATTAGAATCTGTGAAAGCATTAATATTTAAACATTTATTGGCCCTTCCCAATTTTACTAACATTTGTGACTTCTTTTTTTAGAAGAATTTGATCAGACAAGCAATATATAGACTGTTGAACACAGATTTCCCAAGTACACACTACATTATATAAAATACATGATACCAACTCAAATAACACTAATGCTCAAATGTATGTCCTGTAAGTAGCCTCTTCCAAACACTAGAAGTTGGGCATACTTGCAGGTTCAGAGTTGACATTTTCTCCCAGGGTCAAGCGCTCAGGGTTTGCTTGGAAATGTACAGTGTCAGCTGGCATGATGACTGTGAACCTTGTACATGGCATGGACAATTGCAGACTAAATGTATGTTTTTTTCTGCCTTGCTCTATTCCTTCCGTAACTCTCCCTGCAAGACATCCAATTAAATCTTAATCAAGATTTTTGCAAGACCTAGAAAAGTTAGGGCACTTACACCAGGGATATGGAACTGGGTTCTGATGGCAAACAGACGCAATAGGATTAAGTTCCCTGCTACCACTAAAGTTAAATTAACACTGATTTAATAAAAACAAAGTTTTGCCTGGGATTTGAAAGTTCACTTCTGCTATGTACTAGAGTCCCAGATCTGGAGTGGTTAAGAGAATTGTGATTATTCTTTTTTTGACTTGAAGATTTTAGTTTGCTTTTAAGGAAAAAAAATAGTCCATCCCAGTTCATATCTTCATATACATTTATAATTTATGCTCTGTTGACTGAGAGAAAAAGAACGAGTATATTAAAATTTTATTCCTCTCCTCCAAACAGAGGAGACATTTCATGGCAGAATTTGTATTGTTTAGCTCTGATCATCTCCACATTTAGTTGTCGTTGCTGTCTTAAATATTATTTCTATTTCTTCTCTAACAATTGAGGAACAGCTTTTTGACAGCATGTGGATAAAGTGCTCTAAGTACTGAACCGTAATTCCACTTCTTGAACTCGTTCTGAACTTCCTTTACTGCTCACTGATGATTTAACCTGAAATACTAAGCTTTACTATCTGTTCTTACAAGACCTGCTGCCTGCAGGCAAACTTCTGACAGTAACACTTCAGGAAGTCAGTTTTGCAAATACTGGACATCAATGTTTTCTTTCATATGATTTTATTTTTGGCAAAAAATACCTAGATTATACAGTAAGTATAGACATCACAATGAAAGCTAAGCAGTGGATGAGATAACTGGAACCATAAGCCACAGTTTTTTTAAAAAAAATGTTTCATTTTGCTTTTTTGCAAATGTTATTCGTCTTGTTTCTTAGCAATTCAGAGCATTCCATCTCAGAATGTCTGAGTACTGACATGAATGAAATTAGGAAGCATAATGTATAACTCCACTTAACTGCTTGTCGTCTTTGCATAATCCTATTTTTATCATCTGTGTTCAAAACAATCTGAAGAATGTAAGAACAGTAGTGTAAAAGATAAAATAAATTAGCCCCAACACCGGGACTTAAAACACATTTTTAAGAATGGAAAGCCTGGAAGAAGCATATCCCACTCTGAGATACAAATAGCTCTGCTTGCAGTGTAGAATTAGTCCTCCACTTTAACTTTTACAGATCCTCATGATATTCCACTATTGCCACAAACTGCTTGTGCCCAGTGATTTTCAGGACTAATCCTGTTGAACACAGATTTATTGGGGCTTTGCCCTATCTTCGGACTGTTGCCTTCCCCTTCCTGCCATTACACCCTTGTATTCTGCATTGGAATGTCTTCATTTGTAAGCCTCTGGTGCATTGCAAGCCATCAGTCGCTCTCTCCACTGAGAGAGTGCAGCCAGTAAGAGGTTTCGGATTTTACTCTGTTTGTAATAAAAGATTTTATGTTTTTTTAATCAAGACAGCAATTACTGTGATTGCATCTGGGTTTAATTTATCTCTTTAAACAAGTTTTGAGATTATCCAGAGCATAATGCCGTTAACAATTTCAAACAGCTGAGATCTGTGATGAGGGAGAAAGAAATGCTTGAAAGGCAGTTTTATGAACTGCAGGTAATGAATGTTGGTGGATCCTGAAGAACTCCTACTGCAATTATAGATAGGTATTTTCAAGGAAGCCTAAGATTCCCAATAAAGTTTAGGCATCTCCAGCTTTAAGAGGCTTCACATTGTGTTGGCAGGTTGGTGCTTCCTTCCCCTTCAGGCAGGAGCCTCCAATAGCTCCCGCTTGCCTTCTCCCATTCACAGAGTTCAGGATAAGTTCAGGCTCTGACATCCTGACATCCTCCCTGCCCAGGGCACTGTACCACTTCCAAACTGTGGGTCTGCAAGTGAAGCAGGATCCTTTCTCCTGCTGCTGGAAGACACGAACTTCTTGGCAGCCCCCCTCCACTACCTGCTTGACAATAACCTCCAGTTGTCCTTCCTGTCTCATCTTGTGTGGCTATAGTCTCTGCAAACTTCAGCAAAAGCCCTGTCACTCTCCTCTTCCCTGGAAGCAACTGCTGCTACTGGTTTAAAAGAGTCACAAGGGGGAAGGCTGCTCCCCACCACCACCTTTGACTTTTCCCCAAGAATGGAGGCTCACGCCAAAGTACAGAGACTGCATTACAGGCCCTGTAGGGAATGCAAAAGAAAGCCGAGGAAAGTGGAGAACATAGATTAGAGTAATTCTGTTTTACATTTCCTTATAGCATAGAGACAAGGAGTGATTTGACAGGAATGAAAGATGAGAAATTACCAATAGGCAGGCTAGGCAGATCTGGATTACTCACTGCTGCCAAAAACTGATACTAAGGGTTTATAATTTTTCTTCTGCATAAGCCACGTATTTACTTCCAGACCCCACCTGCAGTTAGCAGTGCAGTGTCTTAGTAACACAAACATTCATTCTTGTTCTTGGAGGTCAACGAGCATGCCAAACCAACCAGCACGCCAAAAACTGCACAAACAGTGAGAAGATAATACAGTTGTCAGAATTACAATGTCGGGGGAAAATAATATGTGGAATACTTAAATCTCAGGTATATAACAATTGCGTTATTGACTACTGCACAATTAATTTGCATTGATGTTATAAAGAACAACAAATTGCTGTTGCTAATGTAGCTTATGTAGGATATGCAAAACTGCAGAAGTCAGCAGTACAGATACACTGGCCATTCAGAAATAGGTGGCCACAGTAACTCTGTGATCTAGGAAACACTATGTCAACTTCTAATTCTGTACACAAGTAAACTCGGTTGACTTGGGTGAACTGAAGCCTGACTTATTAGTTGGGAGCAAAACATTACCCTATGAAACCTTCATTACAAAGCATGGTATTGTGACTAATGTTAGTATATTGTTATATATGATCTTAAGCATTGTTAAGCAGACATCTGACAAATGATCACTGCATGTCTTCTCAATGCCTCTCAGTAAGGTATATTTGGTACATGAACAAACTAAACGAGGTCCAGCCTCTGCTGAAGCTCTCAACATTTTCTATGACAAATGCAAAACCTGTTAAGACACGTGCAATTCAATTTAATCATCCTTTGTAAATGTACCTTTTCCATGGTACTTTACACAGGATTCTGGAGTAGTTTCATGGACTGGTTCTCATAACAGCACTTGCTAGATGGTCCCTATACAAGGCAGGCAGATAGATTTTGCAGACTTAGGATAATTTGAAGCATGTCACAGTGATGAAGCATGTGGCATTTGTTTTCTTATAATTCTGTCAGTTCTGTGACAGCAAGAATTATCACTGCGATACAGGATGTAAGTCTACTTGACTTGCAGCACATCAAAAGTAAAATTTCCACGTGTTCCTGTGGCATTAATTAACATGGAACTGGAACAACAGGACCAAATCCTGATCAAGAAAAGAGGTTATCTGCCTTTCTCAGGTAGGAATTGTGGAGAGAGGGAGAGAGAGAGATCAATAAAATTACAAGCCACGCTTGCTCATTCACAACCTCAGAAGTTTTATAAACATAAGGGATGAGGCAGTCTATAGACAGATAGGAGCAGCCTCACATTCACAAGCCCTGGTCCTCATGTGGGCCTTCAGCCACCCCAATATCTGTTAGAGGGACAATGCAGCAGGACATAAGCAGTCCAGGAGGTTCCTGGAATGCTTTGATGATAACTTCTTTCTCCAAGTGATAGAGGAGCCAACAAGGAGCAGTGCTATGTTAGGCCTTGTTCTCACCAACAAGGAGAGTCTGATGGGGAATGGGAAGCTCAAGGGCATCCTTGGCTGCAGTGACCATGAAATGGTGGGGTTCATGTTCCTTAGGGCAGCAAGGAGTATGCACAGCAGGCTCACTACCATGGACTTCAGGAGAGCAGACTTTGAGCTCTTCAGGGACCTGTTTGGTAGATTACCATGGGTTAAAGCCCTGGAGGGAAGAGGGGCCCAGGAAAGATAATTAATATTCAAGGATCACCTCCTCCAAGCTCAGGAGCAATCATCACGACAAAGAGGAAGTCAGGCAAAAACACCAGAAGGCCTGCAAGGATGAACAAGGAGCTCCTGGACAAACACAAAAAGAAAGCCTATAGAGGGTGGAAGCAGGGACAGGTAAGCTGAGAGGAATACAGAGAAATTGTATGACCAGCCAGGGATCAGGTTAGCAAAGCCAAAGTCCTGATAGAATTAAATCTGGCTAAGGACATCAAAGGCAATAAGAAAAGTTTCTATAGGTACGTTGGTGATAAAAGGGAGACTAGGCAAAATGTGGACCCTGGAAGGAAACAGGAGACCTGGTTGCCCAGGAAATGGAGAAGGTTCAATGACTTCTTTGCTTCAGTCTTCACCAGCAAGTGCTCCAGCCATACCACCCAAGTCACAGAAGGCAAAGACAGGGACTGGGAGAATGAAGAACTTCCCACTCTAGGAGAAGATCAGGTTCAAGACCATCAAAGAAACCTGAAAGTTCACAAGTCTATGGGACCTCATGAGATGCATCTGTGGGTCCTGAGGGAACTGGCAGATAAAGTGACTAAGCCATTATCCGTCATACTTGAGGAGCTGTGGCAGTCCAGTGAAGTTCCTGCTGCCTGGAAAAGGGGAAACATAACCTCCATGTTTAAAAAGGGAAAAAAGGAAGACCCAAGAAACTACAGGCCTCAGTTCAGTCTCACCTCTGTGCCCAGCCAGATCATGGAGCAGATCCTCCTAGAAGCTGTGCTAGGGCACATGGAAAATGAGGTGATTAGTGACAGCCAACATGGCTTCACTAAGGGCAAGTTGTGCCTGACATATTTGGTGGCCTTCTATGATGGTGTTTCAGTGTTGGTGGATAAGGGAAGAGCAACTGACATCATCTACCTGGACTTGTGCAAAGCAGGGGATTGCATAATTCCCTAGTCCCTGCTTGAGCTGATGGTGGGCACTGATTCCTTCATCAACAGCTGCTCAAGAGGTGCCTGAACAGACCTCTTCCAGGCTTACTGTCCCCTACATCACTTCTTTTTGCTTCAGAAAGCCATCCAGAGCCTCGACAGGCTTGAGGGGTAGGCCCGAGAAAACATCATGCAGTTCAACAGGCCCAAGTGCAACGTCCTACACCTTGGTTGGGGCAATTCCAAGCACAAATACGGGCTGGGCAATGAGTGGATTGAGAGCAGCCTCGCAGAGGGGGAATTGGGGGTATTGGTGGATGAAAAACTGAATACAAGCCAGCAACAAGCACTCACAGTCCAGAAAGCCAATCACATCCTGGGCTGCATCAAAAGAAATGTGGCCAGCAGGTCAAGGAAGGTGATTCTCCTCCTCTACTCAGCTCTGCTGAGACCCCACCTGGAGTACTGTGTTCAGCTCTGGGGTCCTCAGCGTAAGAAGGACATGGAGCTGCTCGAGCAGGTCCAGAGGAGAACCACAGAAATGATCAGAGGGCTGGAGGAAATCTTATTGCAGCCTTCCAGTACTTAAAGGGAGCCTAGAGGGAAGATGGGAAAGGACTATTTTTCAGGGAGTGTAGTGATAGGACACGGACTAATGGTTTTAAACCAAGAGGGTAGATCAAGATTAGATATTTAGGAGGAAATTCTTTACTGTGAGTGTGGTGAGACACTGGAACAGGCAGCCTAGGGATGTTGTGGATGCCACCTCCCTGGAAGTGTTCAAGGCCAGGTTGGATGGAGCTTTGTGCAACCTGGTCTAGTAGAAGGTGTCCTTGCTCATGGCAGGAGAGCTGGAACTATATGATCCTTCCAACCCAAGCCATTCTATGATTCTCTAATTTAAGAACCCATCTATCACAAAAAAGGCAAATGCAGGTGATAACTCACTTTTGAGAGTTTGAAAGCACAACTATGAGTGTCTTTCCTAAAGGAATCTTTAAAAGAAGCTATAATTTTACCCCTATCCTCACACAGTCACTTAACCATCCCCCCAGTGTCATAGTCTTATCAGCAACCATTTACTTAGATGCTCTGTGGTTTACAGTCTAACAAAAAGAGAGGAACTGTCTTGCAAAAAGGCTTAGGCTACGGAGAACACCTTCATCATAGCTACTCTCAATGTTCGTTAATCACCATACATTATTACATTTCACAAGTGTTTGATTGCATCATGCCATTTTTATGAGGCGATATTCAATTATCATGTGAATGATAAACTGATTATGAAACCATAAAGATAATGAATCTGGTATCACCAATTTTTCCACAGCGTGGATGAAAATGCACATAATTATCAGAAAAAATTAGAACAGCAGTAGGTGACAACAAAATGAAAGAGAAAGCTACCAGCAGTAAAGTCATAAATAAAACAAATTGCAAACAATTTGAAGATGTCTGAATGAAGAACATTAAAAATAAGATGTCCAAGTAGAAATTTCACTAAATGGTCTTCGAAACACTGTATACTTTTGCACATAAAGTTTTCAGTCAAAATGCTGCTCTATGACTTTCAGCATGTGCTCTGATGCTTTATACTGTAACCATTATATTGTGCTATATGTAGTATTTAATAAAACTTTTAAATATTTAATTATTTGCATAGCTCTACAAGCTATGTAAAGCCTGAATGCCAGAAATCCATGTGCATAACCACTTTGTATTTGAACAAACAGAAAAGCCACTATGGAAAATCTTGCCTTCTGAAACAAAGACAAGGTGGCTTAAAATCTCATTACGTTTTTTACCTTCCTCTTACAGGATCACAACAACAGCTGCTTGCATGATGGATCTACGAAGATATCCTCTGGATGAACAAAATTGCACACTAGAAATTGAAAGTTGTAAGTTACTGGAGGGAGAGGGTTGGCCAAATGACAGCTGTGGATTGAAAGACATTCATGGGTTAGGAGGAACAGGAGCAAGCTGTTCAAATCCTGTGTGTCCAGTGAGCTTTCACACTGAACATACCCAATATAGTTCTATAATACATAAACCGAAATATGTTTAATTCACAGTAGTGGCTGATCCAAGCTTGTAAGACATCTTTCAAAACCTCTTGTCAAGGAAGAGAGAAGAGTATTTCTTTATGATTGAATCAGAGGACAGCAACCGAGCACTGTCCATCTTGAGTGTCTAATCACTGCAGAACCTGAATTAATTACTTCACCTTAGTGCATTCATCTCTAACATCAAGATTAATATCCGCTCACATGGTAGTGGCAGGACTGATCAATTACTCCTAACAAAAACGCTTTGAGGTTATAAAAGGAAACAACTTGATCCCTCTGCACCAAGGTTAATGAGTGCTTTACCATTGTCTTCCATGAGCATAGGATCAAGGCGTGCACTTGCAAGTTTTTGTCATTAACATAGTCTTTGTACCTTGTATGATGCCAGCCTTTACTGAAATGCTTATCAAAGTTTTTGAAAGGAATTTTTATTCTGTCATTGGTCAAACCAGCTGCTGCCACTGACCACAGAGCAATCTATCTAAACAAACTGGTTAAGACTACTTAGAGTCCGAGTCAAAAAGATGCAGCAGTTTTCAAAGAATTGCCATTTTTCACATTACAAATGTTACACTCTGACCACAGAGCAATCTATCTAAACAAACTGGTTAAGACTACTTAGAGTCCGAGTCAAAAAGATGCAGCAGTTTTCAAAGAATTGCCATTTTTCACATTACAAATGTTACACTCTTAGAGTAAAGCAATCTTTTTTTTTTTTTTTGGTAATATTTCTCTCTAAAGTATGAGGTTCTAAAAACAATTAACAGGTTTTCCCAAATACAGTGTTTTGGTTCAGTTTATTGAAGAGTAAGAACAATTTTAGTATTTGAACCACTGTTTTGATGGATAATTTGAAGTGTTAAATAAACAGAGAAACAAGCTGATCCAGGATTAACCAAAATAATTTCTTAATACTTATGACATCAACAAAAGCAATGTTTTCAGTCTTTATAACACATCTCATTCAAGGAATTTAAAGTTCTCCTAAGTCCAGTAAGTACGGTTTTCATTCTGCAGAAATTCATGATATAAGATTTTTGTGGTGAACTGAAAAGGGGTTAAATTCCCCAAAACCTCACAGCATCAATTTTCAAAATAGTTCCATTAGACTTCAGTTGCTCAGATTTGGCAAATAAAAGCATTTTTACAGTATCAAAACAATGGAATATTCACATATAGAAAGTTTAATAGTATTGTAACGCAAATATAAAATAAATAAGTCTAAACCAAATGTCGCGGTTTGACCCTTAACACCAAAGAAGACAAATTCACTTGTAGCCTTAGAAAATGCTGCTGGACAAGATTTCAGTTTATTCTGAACTGCAGAGATTTCCATCAGTTGCGTGTACAGAAATGTGGCATATATCTGAATATATCTGTGAGGTGGCAATTTTCAGGTGCTGAAAAAAAGAGCATACAGACAGTCTAGAGCACTGATGAGACAAGATGGGCTCTCAGCCCGATGGTTACACTTGTTTATAATTTCTACTTGATTGCCATATTTAAAGCACTGAAATGGGCCCATACCTTTAACTCTCCATAATGAGGTATTTTGTTTCTTTGTAAATGCAAAATCAGTACCGCCATTAATATAAGTCAGTGCAGATGCAGCTTTTCAATTAGATTGTAAATAGTTTGGTAAGACTTGAAATGCTTCTCCAAGAATTATTTGCTTTTGCTGCTTTTCCTGGAATGTTGTTTTATAGTGATTTTAGAAATTCTCTGCCAGGTCGAGAATAGCAAACCTTTTATTCCTCCAGCAAAAGCTTTCAGTCAGGTAAACATTCACAGTAGGCTTAATGAAAATTATTTTTACTAGAGAGCATTCTCCGAACAGAACCTGCTCATTTATTTATTTAGAGATTCAAAAATTGTGCTTTTAAGATCCTGGTGCCTTAGCATTATGGGCAAACATCTTGGAAAGAGAAGCAAGGGGAGAGAGTTGTCAAGTTTCCCATAAAGCACCTCAGTAGCTGCAGTCCTGAGGCACCACAGTAGCTTATTGTCTGTTCACCATTCAACACATATAAGGAAGTCTCTGGAAGGACATACTGGTTGTGCACCACATGAAATCCCATCAACAGACACAGCAGAGTGGCAAGCTGGGCCAAGTCAGTGTGCACAAAATGAATACTTATCTTAGCCAACATGTATTAACTTTCCCTGAACATCTGCTTTCAGAGAGCCTGTTCATATCTACCTTGCTCTGAGCTGACTGAAGCACCACAAACCCACACACCTGCATATGGACACATGTACAGCCATCTTCTCATTTCCAAGAAACAGAGGCAGAAGGCAACTGTAATTTCCATTTCCAGTGCTGCCCATCATCCTACTGATCTCCCCAGCTACTTTCTGCTAGTGCAAAACTGAGTCCAAGTCTCAATCCACCACTTTGTGGGAGCTACAGAGCTGCTCATTAAGCTCATCCTTGGGCTTTGTAGTTCCTTGTCCTTTTTTTGATACAAAACAGCTTTCCTAATGTTACTTGCTGCTGCTTGTCTCATCTTCTGGCTTAAACATTAAGGCATGCATAGATGCATTTGGAGAATGAGTCATATCTCGATTTTCAAATAAAGTGTATTATACATCTCTTCAGTAACTTTTCTACCTGATCAGCAGGGGAAATTGATACACATACAATACCACAGCAATCAAAATGGGCAACTTCATACTGAACTTGCCTTTATACTGAATTCATATCGGAATTTATTTGCTGGGAGATAGTTGATTTGAAGTCTCCAAACCAATCACAACTAAAGCTGATCAAAGTACATGAGCATTTATCATCTAGCAGCCTGAATAATGAAACCAGGCTGACACTTGGCTGGCTCATACCTCTTTATTCACAAGCTTTCACATAAACAAAGCTTTGTAGGGATGAATGCTCAGTGGGAATGGACTTAGTACAACCACTGAGACCTCATCAAGAATCAAAATTAGCATCAGTTGGAATAAGCAATTAAAATGCTAACACAATCAGGAGTGAGAGAATACCATGTCACCCATGTGGCCAGTCACGCATCCACAAAAGAAAATTGCTTTTCAAACCTTTTGAACACTTGCTATAAATAATTCATCTCCCCAAAGATACATACGTTGGTAAGTTAACAGATGTTGATCTAAAGAAATGAACAAAATCTTTATTCATAATTTGCCAGCAGGTCAAAATTGAGAGAGTACGTTACTTCTCATGAGTATTTAGATGAGTTCTACTGACAACTGAATGGTTTTCCAAAGAACAAAAGTATCTACCTGCTACCAAAAGCCCACAGGTAGTAGATATGTCAGGACCACTGGCATCTTTGACAATTCTCCACCTCAAATATACCTTCTAATGCACAACAGTTTTTCTCCTCTGCATCTCTAAAATTCTTGAAAATAATTGATCATACCTGAAAGAAGAACAGAGCTGTGAAGAGCAGGCTTCCTACTTCTGTCTTCAGCATTTGAGTACAAGCAAGCCAGCTGTCCCGAGTACTCTGCACTTAGTAGTACCCACTGAAAATCCTGTTAAAACCTACCAGGGGGCAGAGGGGAGAAGGTGAATAAAGACCAGTGCCTCTGTGACCACGGCCTCTCTGTTCACACCACTCACATTAGGCATATGACATTTTCTTCCAGGACAGAACCAGTTCACAAGTTCATCCTTAGCCTCTCCTTCCAGCTCCTGCAATGCACTTCAGCTATTCAGCTTTCTGTGGAGCCAGTATACAAATCTTCACAGAGCTAGCAGGAAAATCAGCTTGTTCACATTTTCTTTGTTAAAAAAAAATCCCTTTGAAAGAAAGGCTTATCCACCTCAGTTTTGCGAAAGACAGGAATTAAATTTATTGACTAACCTGATCTCCTTCTATGACAAGGTGAGCCACTTTGTGGATGAGAGAAAAGCTGTGGATGTTGTCTACCTAGACTTTAGTAAAGCGTTTGACATTGTGTACCACAGCATTCTCCTGCTCGTGGCATGTACATGAAGGTGTACTCCTCACTAGATAAAAAACTGGCTGGATGGCTGGGCCCAAAGAGTAGTGGTGAATGGGTCAAATCCAGTTGGCAGCAGGTCACAAGTGGTGTTCCCCAGGGCTCAGTATTGGCCCCTGTTCTCTTTAATATCTTCGTCAGTGATTTGGATGAGATAAAGTGCACCCTCAGTAAGTTTGCAGATGACACCAAGCTGGGCAGGAGAGTTCATCTGCTTGAGAGTAGGAAAGCTCTACAGAGGGATATGGACAGGCTGAATTGATGGGACGAGGGCAATGGTATGAGGTTCAACAAGGCCGAGGGCTGGGTCCTGCGCTTGGGTCACAACAACCCCCTGCAGTGCTACAGGCTTGGGAAAGAGAGGCTGGGGGA
>NW_010402884.1:0-201 GCF_000710305.1 Buceros rhinoceros silvestris | reverse complement strand
AAACAGTTCAGAGTCTGTAGTTTTCAGGCGATCTGGGGACTAGGCCTCAGGCCTCCGGCCGAGCTCGGCAGCCAGCAGTCTGGTGGCAGTCCTCCCCTCGTGAAGTCCGGAAGACCAAGAGAGAGATCCGCCCCCCACCTGCTGCTTTCAAAGGCTCCCGACTAGCGTTCCACCTGAGTCTCTTAACCAATTAAATGTGGA
>NW_010402883.1:42808-49012 GCF_000710305.1 Buceros rhinoceros silvestris | reverse complement strand
CTCATCTGCTAACATCCAGCATAAATGAGATGATGAATTTGGTATAGCAACTCATTACAATGATAATTTAAATAATGGCAAAAGAGGAGATTGTATTAGAGCAAAGGAAAAAAAGATGCTCATCTGCTAACATCCAGCATAAATGAGATTATCTGTGAGCTGATGATGGATGGACGTATCAGCAGAGGAGAGAAACTCATTGGCAATGCTGATGTGCGTCATGCGACAGAGTGAGGACATTGGTACTGAAAGAAGGAGGCTGTGAGGAAAGACAAAGGTAGGGAATCCCTGAGATGAGGGGAGAACAGTCCATGCTTCTGCTGTAAAAGGCAATTGTCATTTGGATTTTGGAATCCTAATAATACGTTTTGTGGCTAAAAGTAGTTAATTGTCCTGCCGGTCTCTGTACCTCACTGAAGGGAACTACTAGGATTACTCTGTTCCTTGTTAAAAAGACAGGCAAGACAAAGCACAAAAAAGAATAAGTAGCTTTCCCAAGGATCCACAGCAAATTATTGCTGAGCTGAGAGAAGAACTGGCATTGAACAATGAGCTGTGAACTCCTCGAGGAGTGTTTACTCTCTACTGAGGAATTGGCGGACAGGTGAGGAAGAAAGAACAAAGTAGTTTATTTTTTTCCAGTTATGTTGAGTTGGAAGACCCGAAACCTGTGGAGAAAATGTGAGCATTGCTAATAGTCAAGCGAGTGGGACAAGGTGTAGAATACCATTTTACAGCCAGTGTTCTGCAGGATGCAGCCTGTCTGGGTTGGTTATGTTTTGCATTGAGTTTGCACAGACAAGAGTTTCAGTGCAGGGCAACCTTGTCTGTAAAATATGCAGATGATGGCTATGCTGGGAGAAGCTGCACTTAGAAGAAAGAGGAACATCCCCCACTTCCCACCCCACCATGCTAGTGGATCCAGAGAGGTACAAGCCAAGAGAAGCAAATGAGACTCAGCTTTGAAAAATGCAAGCTCAGTCATCTAGGGACTTACAAAATACAAGTACTCTCGGAGGCATATGAAGCAGCATAAATCTGAAATAGAGTGGAATGTGATACTGAGCAGCATAGCGATCAGGATTTTGCTGTGTGAGGCAGCAGAAAAATCTCCCAAATGGCAGAAACTTTGACTCAGTGTCCAAGGCCACCAGTGATGCTACTTAGCAAGATGGTAATTTATTTCTCTATAGCTCCATTCCTGGGAGTATGGAATTACTCTTGTTGTCCATTTCCCGTGTAAAACAAAAAACCCCAGAACAAACAATCAAACAAAAGTGCTGACAATCTTTCTCCAGAGCTGCTCAAAATGAGAAGACCAGGTGCCACTGAAATGAGATGGATTGCTAGCAGGAGGACAGTGTTTACCTCTGTTTCTACTATTAAAGTTTGCATAACTGTCCTTTTCATCGGGGTGCCTGAGTGTTACTGAGCCACCTTGTTGAAGGCAGTGAGGACCTGCCTGTGCTTTTATTACTCCTCGTGTGCGACTGCCCCCGTGTCCTGCAGATGCAAATGCACTCAGGTCCCGAGGATGTTGTAGGGTATGGTGCAGCCAGCCTGAGGAAAGGGGCTGGTTTGAAAGAAAGACAAGACAAGTACCAAGAAAAAGAGGAAAAAGAAAATCCAAATCCGGAATATTGCCAAAGCAAACTGCCTTCTTTGCAAAGAAGGGACTCAGTGGGAAAGCCCCAGCAGGCCTCGCCTGTGGCGTTCAGAGCTCCTTGCTGGGGAAGTGGCAGCTCTCTTTCCACTCTGCAGAGGTGACGAGCTTTACTTGGATGGGAATAGCCTCCTGGCTGACTTGGGGCAGGTGTTCCTCTCCTCTTTGCCTCTCTCTTTAGAGGCAGAGAATGTGCCACGGCATCCTTTGCTAGCGGCCCCCAGACAAGTCCCGCAGTCAGCTTCCTGGCTCTCAGTCCTTGTAGGGGCTGGCTGAGATGCCGTAGCATTCCGGGATATTCCTGCTTGCAGTTTGGCTCCTGCCAGTGAACCCCGGTACAAGGGCAAAGCTACCTCTTCCACCGTACTGGAGTCTGGTGCTCCTGCTGTAATGCATAATGCTGTAATGCAGGTCTGTATCGGTCCCACCACTGTCATTATTATGGCAGCTCACAAAGATTGTCTTTTCCTCCCTGGGTCCCTGCAGTGTTCTGAACCGCACCCCTCCCAGCCTCATCCACGAGATCATTTTGGTTGATGACTTCAGCTCAGATCGTAAGTATGAGCCTATTTCCTTTGCACTTGTTTCTTCCTTTGTGTTTTCCCGCTTTCTGTTTGCTCTGTTCAGTCCCGCTGCCTCACAGAGATTCCCTCTTGTCTGTATGCAAGATAAAAAGGAAAGGAAGGAAGTTTTTCCGAGTTTAGTTTATGTCCATGCATGACAGAGGCCAGAGCTTCCTCCTGGTTTTGTCTTTCCATTGGCTCTTCCCTTTCTGTGAGCTTGGCAGTTTTGGCCAGGTGGCCAGACATCTCTGTCTGATTTCATCATGCACCATTTTGTGAGCTGTTAAGCACAGACATGTATGTAGTGACGGTGTACGTGAGCAGAGTGGGTGATGACAAACCAAGAGAGAGCAAGGGGTTGTAATGGAGCCTACAGAAAATTGCTGCCTGGGGTCCTGCAGGCAGGCTGGGGCAAGACTGTCTGCCTGCCTCCATGTGTCTGGGGTCCCAGGTGTCCCTCTGGGAGGCCACGGAAGGGTTATTGCTTTGGGCAGTGCCATACCTTCTCCTGCGAATTGGCAGAGGGATGGAGTATCCTCTGCAAGGGTCCCACCAGACCTGCAGTCTGGAGGCTGTGGACTCTTCCATGTGTACAATTGCTCTTGCTCCTGGCTGTTGAGTAGTAGTGGTGAGGTGGTGGGGACAGAAGATTTCTTCCTTCTCCCATGAGGTACATTAGATTCAAGGACAGTCTAGCTGTGTGCCACTTATAATAATTGATATAATAATTGATAATTGATCAGAACACTTTGGTCTGCTAAGGTAAGGAGGCATTGCTCTTTTGATTTTGCAGCTAAATACTTCTGTAGCTTTGGCCTAAAGAATTTTAGAGGTGGATGCTGAGACTGGAGATTTAAGTTTCTGAGGGCCTTAGAGAGTTGGATAAGGACTGAGCTGTGCCCAGCCGTTGAGGTTGGGTGTTTCTGAGCACTTCCAAAAAACAGTCCCAAGTGTGCCACGTTCAGTGCCTAAAAATTCAATTCTCTACTGCCAAAGTTTTCCAGATCAGCATTGATGGATTTCTGGTACCTGTCCTGCACAGGGCTCAAACAGAAACTCCCATTTAGGCTCCTAGGTAAATAAAAATATTTTTAAAAAGCTCCATCCTATGACAGCTCTCATTTTTTCACTGGCACATGGATATTTGAGATACAGCTGTCTCCTTGAGGCAACTGCATGGAGGCACTTTAGCACATGTTTGTGATGGTTTGCTTTAATATTTGCCTCAGTTTCTCCAAAGATACAGAGTCTATAAGCTCTGGCAAGTAGTTACAGACAGAGTGATGTGTTCCACTCCAGGAGAGTGAATGACTTAGTAAGGATTCTCACACCTGAAGTTGTGACTTGGCTAAGATGAGAGTGTTACCTTCCTTTGCAGCAGTGTCCAGCAAAGTCTTGATACTCTGTAATTAAGAGCATCTGCCACTTCACTTGGAGGATCCAGCAGCTGCCAAAGTGCCCACAGAAAAGCAGTATTTCAGGTTGCATGTATCCTTGAGCATGGAAGTGCTTGTGCAGGAACATGCCAAGAGATGCACTTTGGCTAATGGCCTTTGAGTTCTCCCCAGAGTGCTCAGTCTGGGGGAGGATGACAGCGGGAAGGTGGGGACATGAGACACGAAAAAGAACATGGAATAAACATGGAAACTGGGGTGAACTTGGTGGAGCAAGGAAGAAGGGCACGTTAGAAAATGTTCCTATGGCCTCTGCTAGGGTACAGCTGGGCTGGAGCCAGCAGCATCCCTCTCTGTCATCTTCTCTGGGCAGTGTAAATGAGGGATGCCATGAGCTTTTGGCAAGCTGCCACCAAAGCCTTCAGTTAGACATCCACGTGTTAATGTAATGGTGTCTCCAAGGAAGCAGGTCACATCCCTGTGGCCTTTTTTAAATAGGATCAAGCAGAAACTGCCCCTGTAACAAATGGTAGGAAAAGCCCAGACGAGCTGCTGAAGGCAAAGAGAGCAGATGAGATTACTTTGTGTCACAGGATGCTTTTTTACTTGGCATTTAGGTGATCTGCAGCCCTGGCTCCCTGCAGTCCCTCCGTTTCATCAGTGCTCGATGCCATGTTGCCAGCGCATGCCCTGTTGTTCTTGTGAAATGCTGAGCACGGGAGGGCGAAGGGCTGGCAGCTCAGAGCATGAGGAAACACAGGCTCAGCTGTCTGAGGAGGACAGCCAGCAAGCGCTGCTCTTCTGTATGCTCTTTAGACAACAGGATTAAGGCCATCAGGATGATTAATGTGATGTTAAGTGAAAGCAGAATTTCCCCTCCCATGGAGGAGCCAGAGAACAGTTAATTGGAGCTCTCTGTTGAAGCCAAATAATTCATGCATGTGTGCCAAATGTTTTTTTTTGCCTCCCCTAAGCTGAGGACTGCCAGCTCCTTACCAAGATACCAAAGGTTAAGTGTCTACGAAACAACCGGCGAGAAGGTGAGTGTGGAAAGATTTTGCAGGCTTTCCCGCGTGGCCCTGTTTGTCTGCCAGCTGCTTACATGTTATTTCTTACAGTTACAGTTTGTTTTTTCAGTACAAGGGTTTGGTATCCTAGTTTGGAGGCTCTGTGGAGGGACAATCTGGCTTATCAGCTCTCAGGCTTCAGGGCTCTCATTTCATACTTTGAATAATGAGAAGTGGTGTCCAGAGGCCCTGGCTAGAATAAGGACCACGTTTTAAGATCTTTATGAATATAGATGCAGATGTAAGTCCTGGCCTTTTAAAATCAGTGGAGTGGAAGATAACAAGCCATCTAGGAGATGCGTGAACAGGAAAAACAATCACCTATCTATCTTAGAGACACACAGTGAAGGAACGTTATTTCTCATATATCTCCTGTGGTGCATGAATGGCAATACTGACTTTCCCAGCTGCTCCTTAGTTTGATTCACGTGTGCTGGCTTATTTCTAAAGCTGTCAGTGCACAGCAGGCCTGGAGCGAGGAACTGGAATGGGAGATGGGAATCACTTAGAAATTGCTTAGTTAGAGCATCCCAGGTAGCAGGGTGGTCTGTAAGAAAGTAAGGAGACATCTGAGAGCCAGGTTGATACCTCTGACTGCAGGACAGAATAAAGGAAAATGGGAATAAAGCAGATAAGCAGTAAGGAGAGCAAAAAGCAGAGAGTAGAGCTTGGTCCTGTGGAAGTGGTGAGAGAAGCAGCAGGGTGTTCTGATGGGAGAGACACGGAGCAGACAGCAGCAAGGTACCTGTGTGCGGGGCTGCAAGGAAAGGGGAATTTCATCACGGCAGGAACCAAATGAAAGCTCAGTGGCATGGACGGAAGTGACAAGTGAGGTTGTTCTTTGTGTACAGGGAGGGCTCAGCTGACAGTGTCCCCTGGGGGATGCTGCTCTCTGCTTCTGATGGAGGCATAATATAGGAGAACCACCTGCTCTTCCCCTGTAATGGCCACACAAAGTATTTTTTTTGAAGGAGGTTCAGCTGTTCCTAACCTTCCCACCCCTCTGCTGTCCTTTCCTCGTTGTAGGGCTGATTCGCTCTCGGGTGCGAGGAGCTGAAGTGGCTACCGCTGACATCCTCACTTTCTTGGACAGTCACTGTGAAGTCAACAGCGAGTGGCTCCAGCCAATGCTTCAGAGAGTAAAAGAGGTGAGCACCATGTACACCTCTGGGATGGATGGAGCTGGCCTGTCTTGTGCTGGTGGATCCTCTGCCCTCACATACTATCAGCAGTACTGACGAGGACAAAGCCCACCCAGGTACTCCTCAGGCAGGCTGTTACAGAGGAAGGCACAGCCTGAGCTAGATGGGCAAGAGACCCCTGAGGGGCTTCTACGTTCTGCTGACACTGTGGCAGGGCAGAAGGTGTTAAGTGATGGGATGCAATGGTAAGTGCTTGAACTACCAGCTTGTACCTCACATCTTCTGCAGGTGCTGTGCTTCCTAGTGCCGTCCACCTGTACACAGGATAGCCCCTTTGGCAGCACATGCTGTGCAACTTTTCCATGGTTGCCATCT
>NW_010402883.1:34930-42643 GCF_000710305.1 Buceros rhinoceros silvestris | reverse complement strand
TGCTGAACCCTTCCCTCTGCCTTGTCACTGCCATTAATGCTCCTGCTGAGCTGCCAACACACACCACCTGCATTGCAGGTAGCTTCCTAGCTCAGAAGAGCTGCCTGTGAATGCAGGGATGTCCCTTTGCTGGTTCACTTGGCAAAGGGTTGTCTTGAGGCTGGTAGAGTGAAAATAAGCCAGGAATACTAGCAGCTGTCACCCTGACTGTACTCTAGAGCTGGAGCGGGGCGACATACTGTAAGAGCAAACTGGGAAGAGGTGGTGGGAGAAGTCACAGCCATGCTTGCAAGGGGATGGGATTGATCCCCCCTCTGAAAGGAGGATCTCATGGAGCAAGGGGCCCCAGGAAAAGGGGTGGACGCTCTAATGCTGCCTTGTGTTCATGTCTGGTTGGCTTAATATGAAGGAATGGAGGAAGGTGAAACTTCAGGATTGATGACTAAAAAGCTTTTGCTTTTTATTCCTGCTCAATAAATCCTCCATCTCAGAAGCCCATAAATGTTAACTTTACTACTGCTCTTTAAGTCAAGCTGCAGCAGCAGTGTAGGGTTCCGTAAGCAGAAAGGACCTTGCTGGTTTCTTCAGGGAAGGATCTAAGTGCAAAAGCTTGGCTGCTGATGCCAGTATTGTTAGTGAGCAGATTTCAAGCCAGCCTATTTCTCACCTACTTCCTGCATTTCTGATGTGCATCCTAGTTCAGATTTCAGGGTAGCCCTGAGTCTCATCTCTGACTGGTTGGAACAGTGGCTGGGGCACCAGCCTGCCAGGGGAGGATCCTAGTTCAGATTTCAGGGTAGCCCTGAGTCTCATCTCTGACTGGTTGGAACAGTGGCTGGAGCACCAGCCTGCCAGGGGAGTGCTGGGCAGACACGCTGGCTCGGGGGAGCCGTTGCAGCAGGGAGGGCAATAAAGATGAATGATAGCTCTTACCTAGGGTGCGCCATCCTGGCAAAGTGCACTGCAGGAGGAACTATTGCAAAGCACAAAATGAAGGTTTGATAGGAAAGGCGTGGAGGCTGGCCACTGTCTGATAACAAGATGCTATTTCTGGCATTGCTTGCTCTCTGTTTCATCATATATTTCAGGTATCACAAGACTGTCTTTAATGCCCTGTCTCATGATGCTGAAAAATTGCTATAATCTCAACTTCTACTTACTAAAAGGATTGTAAAGGAAAACTGTAAATATCTATACCCTTTAGTGCCAAATAAAGTACCCCAAATATCTCTTAATGTTTTTTTTTTTTCAGTTTGCACTATGATTCTTCTATGTGGGGTCTTGATGCATAGCATTTGTTAGGAAGATGCTTTATTAGGGGATTGATCATTTCTAGGTTGATGCTGATGAGTTAAATCAGGCATGACGGAGCAGGAGGTATGTGTCAGTAGACATCAAAAGCAATCACAGAACCTTTGGGACAGTGATTTATGCCCTGTGACTTGGGCAGGAAATAGAGCTGTTTCCTAGCAGCACTCCCAGGTGTTGGGGTTCCAGGCTTCGTTCCTTACATCCATGATGTGCAGCTGGCTAGCACCTACCGTCTCCATGTTTGGAGACAGTGGCTGTGGATTCTTTGCTCAGCTACCAGAACTGTACTGGAGAAGCCAGAGAAGAATTTACATGTGCAGATTTCCTGCATTTTCTGAACTCTGACAGCATTGCCAGTCACTCAAGAAAAGCCTGACTCCTTTTTTTCCCCTTTCTCTCTCTCCCTCAGGATTATACCCGAGTGGTGAGTCCAATCATTGATGTTATCAGCCTGGATAATTTTGCCTACCTGGCAGCATCAGCAGATCTGAGGGGAGGTGGGTATAATGAAGGGATTGTTTAAGTTAGCCTGAGGGATGGTGCATGAAAAATAATTGATATTTTCTTCAGCTTTCCAAGGGAACAGTGCCAATCTTTCCTGATGGGTTCTCTGTCCTCTTTTTCCTGCAACTTGTGAAGTCAGATCTTTTGCAGAGTTAAAACAAAACCCGACTAGTGTTTTCCTCTTGAGCTTGCATCGCGGTCACAACATTTTGCAATTTCAGGGCTTTTAACTGGTTAAACATATCCACATGCCCTCCCTAGACTACATGTACACTGGAGTTTGTCAGGCACTTCCAGTTGCTGCTCTGATCTGCCAGGCTGTCTCATGGCATCTTCTGAAAAGCATTTTCACCTCTCTCCTCGCAGCAGCACCTGCAGCTGTTCCTGTGGTCACCCGCAGTGCCTGGTGCTCTTCTCCCACTTCTGCGCTGGGCTTCACTGCTGCACTGCTTGCCTGCCCCAGGCTACTCGTTCTGTGGCTACCCTTAACATGGTATAATGTCAGTGGCTGTGCTGTGCTCAACCACCCACCACAGGCCAACTATAAATAAATCATCATCTTGAAAGAGGTGATGGTTACAATGATCTGCATGCCTTTGTTCCCAGAATACACCACGTCCCACAAAGTCCTTTGATTAAAGCTTGATAACTTTGGCAGAAAGGGAAGTGTGAGAAGACTGGCCAAAATGGCGATTACATCTCACACTGACAACACTCTCCTGAAGATGTGGAGTGGCACTGAGCAGAGGTGTGTAATGCTAAGGGATGAGGGTGCCAAGACAGAAGCTGGTGACTTCTACATTAGGACAGACTTGCCGTTTTGGGTGCACTGCGAGGGGGCCAGGAAAGGAAAGTAAAGAGAGCCTGTGACGTAAAGGTGGAGACTATGATTGAAGCTGGTAGAAAACCAGTAACAAAATCTATTTGACATGTTTTTTTTTCCTTCTCAGGGGGGTGCACTGCGAGGGGGCCAGGAAAGAAAAGTAAAGAGAGCCTGTGATGTAAAGGTGGAGACTATGATTGAAGCTAGTAGAAAACCAGTAACAAAATCTATTTGACGTGTTTTTTTTTTTCCTTCTCAGGATTTGACTGGAGCCTTCACTTTAAGTGGGAGCAGATTCCTATAGAGCAGAAGATGTCCAGAACAGACCCGACTCAGTCTATAAGGTAGCTGTCTCTGATGCACTGTCCTCCAAATGCCTTTACAGCTTCTTCACCTGTATGAATTATCCTTCCCTCCTAAATTCCCTCCTAAATATGCATGTCCATGGACTAAACAGACTGTTGGCTGAAACAGTTGTTGCCAGCCTTGCTGCTGTATAGACATGGCTCTGAGGAATGTACAATGGGACAAATCCTGATATAAAAAGTCACCGTGCTTGTCTGTACAGGCAGACAGCTCTGTGTTTGTAACATAAAACTATCATTCAGTTCCTCTCTGTAATTTGAGAGCCCCTGTTTTGCAGTCCAGAAGCAGCCAGCTCACTAACAGCAGAGCAGTACGGTCAGCAGCGTCTCTCGCTGGGTCTAGACGTGGACACAGTCGTCAGACAGTGCCTCTGTCATTCCTTCACACTGTGCCTATTTGTACAGATGAAAGACACAGCATTAGTCTCGTAGTAATTGTGGGACCAAAGGCAGGAGGATGATTTAGTGAGGGGGCTCTCAGAGGCCTGCTGTGGGTTCGCATCCAAGCTCTACTATTTTTCTCTTTTAAATGAGATGCAATTTCTCAGGCCTGGACAAATTGTCCCCCCTCTAAAATGAAGATGGTGATGTTACATATATGTGAGATTATTTTGTGGGGGCTTGTGTTTTCTTTTCCAGAACCCCTGTCATAGCAGGAGGCATCTTTGTGATTGACAAGTCCTGGTTTAACCACCTGGGAAAATATGATACTCAAATGGACATCTGGGGAGGGGAAAATTTTGGTAAGTTTAGGATGTTTCAGGGGAATGACACGCAAATGCAGAACTATTTCCCAGTCTTCATCGCCTACCAGCAGTCTCCTTTTGAGAGATCTGATCTGCCTGTCAGCGTAGGGCTAGGGACACGGTCAGGTAATCCCCATGTCAGTCGGAATTGTATCACTGTCAGCCTTGTCCAAAGTAAATGGAGACTTTTTGCAGTCAGGGCTATCGCTGTCTTACAGGCGTGTGCACTGTTATACAGGTGCTTCCACAGTACAAGTAAGAAAGAGGAACCTCCTGATATTTACGTTGTTGCTTGGTTTTGGAGAATGTTCTTCCAGCCCTTCACATGACAGTCTGTGCTGCCCCAGCCCTGAAGTGGACACTCACGCCTACACTCTCTACTTACATCTCTTCCTCTTTCCCAGTTACGTCTGGATTGCTCTCCCAGCTTGGCAGGTCAGAAGGGTATTTTTTCTATTAAAACAAGCCTCTTCGTAAGTGGAATTTGGATACAGTTAGATGCCGAATGCAAGCATTTAGAAGCAGACTAGGGCATCACAAGCATCTGAGGAATTCAGAGGCGCAGGGTAGTCTGACCGCTCAGGTGCTGTTATCTTACAGGCCATGGTGCTTAAACCCATCCCCTTGCACTTAAGGGTGGCACAGATAACCCAGCATCTCTCTTTGCCCCACGTGAAGGGATGCTGCAATGTCACCAGCTGTTAGTGACAAAAGGAAGAGAAGTATTGAAAAGAGGTTTACAGAGACTTCAAATACTTGGGGCATTCATTTAGAAATCATGCAAGTGGAGCTGAAGAGATTAAAGTCTTACTCTGTTTTGCAGTCAACTTAAATAGACTTTTCTGTAGCTATCGTTGCCAAGAAGATTATTCTGTTTCTACAGCTTCCATAAATGTCACAGATTTGTAAATAAAACCCTTTAAAGAAGAATTTAGACTTGTTTATCTGAACACAGCTGGGAGAGCTGCTTCTCTCTGAAATGTTCTCGGAAACCAGGAAATAATTTTTTTGCTTGCTAACAGAATATCGGAGTATCACTTTTTAAAAACAAAATATCTAATAAGGAATGCTTGTGTTCTCTGTTTTCTGAGGTCTTGCTTCAGTTTTATGATATTAAAAACATACATTAAATGGGGCTGGCATTGGGATCTCAGCAGTGCTAGTTACATCAGGTAAGGACTGCAGGCAGAAGTAACAGGCAGCCTTTACCCAGACATGAAGATCCCCTCTCCTGTGTCCCCAGACTCCTCTGCACAGCCAGACACAGCTCCTTGCTGTCACTAGCCCTGATCGACCCACAGAGCCGGCCCCTTGGCCATCCTGCCAGTCTCGGAGCTGCAACTGTGTAAAAGCTGTAAACCCCAAAGATGGAGAAAGACTATTTCTTTAGGCTTTTGGTTGTCCTCTTCAGTCCACCTGGAGCCCAGTGTTATTATTCTGTGGGTATGTCAGCAGCTTGATGCTAACCAGAGCTCCCTGCCCTAAGTGGCAGTAAATTGCCTGCACCCCCCCAGCCCTTCTTGCACTGAGCTGATCAAAACCCTCACAGAATTGCCTCATTCTCTTTCAGATCACTCCTGTGTAAAGCCTGCCAGTGGCAGGGCCAAGCTGTGTGTGACTGGGCCGGGCATACGGGGCTTGCACATTTTGCTTTTTCTGCTCTCGCTGTAAATTTGTTGTCTTAAGTCACTTGTCTCTTACCCTGCGCTCCCTCTCTTCACTTCGAGGGCAAAGCTAAGTGCATAATGCTGTGTTTAAGGGGGCCTGTCCCTGCGCTGTTGCCACATCACCACCGCAATGACGGCAGAGGGAGGGTATTTTAAAAACAAAACAAACGCTAACTTTTGTTCAGCAGTTCAGCATAACGTGAGGCAACAAATCAATGAGCGGCTTCTACGTTGAGCTTGTTGTTGTTGCATGGGAGAGGGGTATAAACCAACCAATCTATATTTGACAACAAAAAAGTGTTAATTTTCCTTGAAGTATCCTGAGTGGTTATTTTAACCCCTTAAAAAAATAAAATCCCATGCTTAATTGAAAAGTAGATTTTGTGATCCAGGAAAAATGTTGATAGTGTTTTTTTATGATAATGTATTTTTACTACAAATGACAATTTTGAGTGGAGAGGAACTGTTTGGGTAAGGTCACCATTTTCAGGTGAGGTGGAGAGAGAGTGGTTCTCATTAATTTTGGGATGAGATGGGCCATTCCCTGCCCATAAAGGCCATTTTTAATGAACAACTTTGACACTTTTTTCCTGTGAGGAAACTGGGTAAGAGAATGTATGGGACGGGCATGGAGCCAGCCAAGCTCTATACGCACAGCAGGTACACAGCAATGATCAGGCAGCAATTACCAGCTGCCTAAATATCCTTCCAGCTGGATGTGAGCTGGTAAACCCCTTTTTTTTTCCACTGTAATGGGGAAAAGCCACAGTGATTAAGTCATCTAAAACACGTATGGACTAGGTCATGTCCTGGAAAATACACAGCAAAAAGTTCTCCTTTCCATTAGAGGATGGATGAAAGTCCTTTATAAGCTAAGTTTGATCCCCATTTTCTCTTCTGTTCCCAAAATCTACATTCTTTCACCCCTTCTTTAAAGAATTCTGTTGTTTATAGACCTGGACGTGCAGGACGTCTGTCTCTGTGCCGAAGATACCGATATGGCAGGAGGAATCATCTCGTGGGAGATGGACGTCACTTTAACTTGCACACTCTGGATGGAGAGTTTTGTTTTTGTTACAGGCCGGAATGAGTCAGAATCTCATTCCAGGAGAGCAAATGCCAGCTGGACGCTCCACCAGACAGAAACTTATATCTTGGCCTGGGTTTTTTTTTGTTTTGTTTTGTGGTTTTGTTTTTTTTTTAATGTTCCTCTCTTTGAAGGTGGAACTCCCTGTTGAAATGAGACTGAAAATAATAAGCTGTAGGAAAGAGTCAAGGAGAGACAAGAAGTAGTAAGAAAGGCCACAAAATACAGTTTATTTAAATGTTTTTTTTACTTAAAAGCTAGGTTAAATACTAGATGCTAAATACCATCTCCCCCCACCCTCCTACGCACTGTTTAAATGACCTTTCTCAGGAGCTAGAGAGGAAAAGCTACGGAGAAAGATGAAGGTTGGAAAGATGTTAGTGCGTGTATGTGCTTTGAAATAGCCATTAGGTCTGGATACGTAATTTGTTTTTAATTTCTAAACAACAGAGGCCCATAATTCAGGCATTTCTGGAGGGAGATTCAAACTGGGTAAAATTTTTGAAGTAATCAATCTACACAATCTGAAGCCCTTATGTTTTCCTTCTTCTCTTCTCACCGCCACATGAAATGCAACTGGGAAACCCCTCCAGTGTGGCAGTGATCAAACTTGTGAGGACAGACCCTTAAGCTTGAGCAAGGTCACGTCTCTTCTGTGATGGAAATAAGTGTCTGTACATCAGAACTCCACATTCTTCTAATCCTTTAATAAAATGTTGAATTTAGCTTCAGGACCAGCTGGATTTCTTCAAGTAGCAGGGTTGTCTCAATATTTTTATAGTCACACTATTAGACTGATTTCAGCTCTCAGTATATCTCCCAGCAGAAGCAACTGGTGACAAACTGTAACCCGGACAATTATGAGTTTTTGTTTTGGGTTTTTTGGTTTTGTTTTATTTAACAGAACCAAGCAGAACAGGAACAAGAAGATATTGTAGGGTGGGTAACATGGAGTTATGAGGGAGAGGACTCTCCTCTAGACATTGACTCACTTCCTATGCCTTCATCTTGTTTTCTCCTTGTCTCCTAAACTCCCTTTCTCCCTCACATGATTTGCTTTACGTGGTGAATTTTTCTTGCTTTGTTCCATTCACGTGCAGGGCTGGAGAGTTACAGAGGTCCAAGGTGGGCGTGAGGGTGAATGCAGTCTGTTGCCAAATGCCATCCTGAAGGCCTGAAGGCAACCACAAGGACCTGGTCAAAGGGAAAG
>NW_010402883.1:8309-34845 GCF_000710305.1 Buceros rhinoceros silvestris | reverse complement strand
AAGAGGTCTCGCTGAAATACTCAGGGGACCAAAGAGAGGAGCAAGACTAGAGAAGGCTAGGAAGTCTCTGAGCCTCTCTCCATTTTGAGACAGAGAGGACAGTTTTTCCACTCTCACCATGGCATCTCTTTTCCTGGTTTTGCTGCTGCAGGCAATACATCTAGAGCAGAGGGGCAAAGTTTTCAGACACACTGCTGAAGTTGCCCTTCTTGGAAATGCTGCTGATCTGCCTGCAGCTGTATGACTCTTGGGGTCTCTTCCAGAGCTCTCTTTCCGAGTGTGGATGTGCGGTGGCAGCTTGGAGATAGTTCCCTGCAGTCGAGTGGGACACGTGTTCAGGAAGCGCCATCCCTATGACTTCCCTGAAGGCAATGCACTGACTTACATCAAGTAGGTGTTGGGTAGACCTTGGTAGCAGCCAGGTCACCTTGATGTTGGGCATGTCTAAATAAGCCTGAATTCTTTCTTGTCTTTCTGCCCGATGACAGAGGAGAACAGCTTGTGGCTGAGCTTCTGCTCTCAGGGGAAGGATGAGATGCTGTTTTCTGTGAACAAAACCTGTTCCTTCTCTGTTGTTTGTATCAGTGTGTCTTGTTCTTCCTCAGTCTGCAATGGAGCGGGGGAGCAGTGCCCCAGAGAGAGACTCTGGCCATTCATGGATACTGCCCCATGACATGTGCTTGTGTATCAGCAGTCCCTAGTCATCTCTGTTGCCTTTGATCTGCCTTTGAGGCCAGAGATCCTACTGAGCTGTATGTGCTATGAGGCAAGGACGACTTCCGCTGCAGGACGATGGGAAGATTAAAAAGATGTCGCAAAGTGCTTCACAAAGAGAGCAGTTAAGCAGTGGTGCAGGGCTCCAGAGAGGTGGTGAAATCTCCATCCTTGGAGATTTCAAAACTTGACCAGACAAGAACCTGAACAACATGACCTGACCTGAGGCTAGTCTGCTTTGGGCAGGAGGTTGGACTAGGTGATACCTAGTGGTGTTTTCCAAGCTGCATTATTCTATGGTGTTATTCTAATCTGGTGAAGGGGTTATTTTAAAGTAGAGTGATGGTGACAGTCAGTCCAGGTGTCTCTGCAAAGGGAGCATGCATGAAAAAATCGTGGTAAACTATGGCTTAAAAATTTAAGTTCTGAAGCAGCCTTGCAAGGCTTTGTGGACTTAACACATTCAGTCTGTGTCCATCCGTACTGCCCACTTGTGTTTCATGTTTGGGACTGTCCCCCACTTCCTCCTGGCAGACAGGCCTTGGGTGCCTGCTTGCTGGGAGGACAGGTTCTCCAGCAGCACTCAGCAAAGCTCATCCCTCACAGGAACACCAAGCGCACAGCAGAGGTCTGGATGGATGAATACAAGCAGTACTACTATGAGGCTCGGCCGTCTGCCATTGGGAAGTCATTTGGCAGGTAAGCTGCACCTAAACCTCAGCAGGAGGGCTCTGGTGAGCCCCTTGCTAGCAAGAAATAGGGTTTGGATCTTCTCTGGGACTGAATGTGGGAAACAGAGATGCTCTGAATGGCCAGCTTGCCAGGGAGGCTGCAGCTTGAGTCTCTGGCTAGCAACGTTTGCTTCTAATTCACTTTATTTTTCCCCCAGTAACCCCACATAAATCATTTAACAGAAGGCCAAAGGGATCTGTAATGAAATTAAAAGACCAGATATTTTAAGTGGATAGATAAGAATATTGTCTACCACAGGACACAGCTGCTCTGGAAATGTGAGCTATGCAGTTACTGGAGCCTGATCCAAAGTTCTGGGATGCAGAATCCCAGGGCAAGCACGAGTGGCTGACACGTGGAGCAGGCTGCACTTGGTGCGCGCCCCTCTTTCCTCATGGGTGAATGGGTGGTTTGCCTGGTTTGCAGAGCAGGAGAGAGCATGGCCAGTGGTGAGACATCTCTGTTAGAAACACAGGCTGGTTGTGACTCATCTCCAGCACCTGCTGAGCCCACTTCTGTGCAGCATTGTGCTCCTTACAAGCACCTTTGCTGAAGCTGTCTCCAGGCCACATGGGGTTCACTGTAATGGGCTTAAGCATTCTTTGTGACCCAAAAATCAGTGATGGACACCAGAACCTGGGATGAGGAGAGACCTTGCTCTCTGTGCTAACAAACCTCTGTGACTCCCAAATAAACGTACAGAATCCCAGGAGTGGTGTATATCTGTGGGTTGTATCTGCCTGTGAACAAATGTCAGCAATCCTTATGTCTGCACCTCAAGTTTGTAGCTACATGTGCTGGGTAAGGATCCATCTCCTGCTTATTTGACAGCACACATACTTTTTTTGTTGTGCATTGTGCTTTATTATCATGATGCATTACATATTTTTGTACGAATAGCTTTGCCTACCTAATTTATCTGTCCTTGAGCTGACTGCGGCAGCTGAGCTGGGGCCAAATAGCAAGTAACCCTGCTGCTTGTGAAGGAAACCAGACTATTCCATATTGGACACAGATATATTAGTTGTGGTTTAGGGCCAAAACCTGCAGTTTCATAGCGGCTTTCCTGGCGGCATTGGCTGAATAAGAGCTGGACCAGAGCCGTACGATTTGATTTCAGGCAATTTCTTGACCTGTAGTAGCAGACCTGTGAACCTGCATTAAATCTGGATTCTAGAACGTGAATGCCTCTGACACCATCACTGTCAACTGGGCCTAAAATGGACCATTCTTCTCCACAATTTTGATGCGACTATAGGATCTATTCTCCCAAAGCACAGGCGTGCAGTAGCCTCTTTGGGCTGAGGGTGGCAAGGAGCATGGGCACAGCTGGAAGTCCTTTCCAACACGCTAATGTAGTGTTATAGCTTGAGGAGGAGAGTCCCTGGTGTCGCTGCTCAGTAGGACTGCTTGAGGGAAGTCCTGTTCTTCAGCCAGATAAAGCCAAGCAAATCAACAGTGGGAGGACTGCTGCAGCAGACAGTTACTGAAATGTTAATTTTCCCTTATACTCCTTCCCCTTTCCAGGACTGCTTAAGAGCAAACAGTTATGTTCTTTAGGTCTGAAAGCCAGCCTCAGCTTAGAACTGTTGCCATGAGCTAGAGGTGGGCTCTAGCACACACAGATTAACCGTTTGTGTATACCTGAGCACAAACACTTTCTAGGCTTTTTCAGGAGCTGATAGCTGTGCAAGTTTCATGCCTCTGCAGGGGCACCCAGAGACAGAAATGCTTTCCTGGTCCTGCAGTAGTTTTACTGCAGTGTATTATTTCACGTTGTAGGACCTGGGACTTGCCATCGTTCTGAGCTAAAGAAAGTGCAAGAATTACTCTCTGAAAGTGTTTGTCTTCCTTTTCTATTTCCTGCCACTTGCCTCTCTCCTCCTTTTCATCTCAGGTCACTGCTAGTGCTCAGAACCAGCAACAACTGCGTGGGAGAATGAGTAATGGGAAAAAATCATATAACCTCCCTCAAACCTCCTGGCCAATCTTCATTGTTTCCCTCCCTCCTGTTCACTACCTTACCCTCAACAACCTGCCTGTGTTTCCAGTGTTGCAGACCGAGTGGAGCAGCGACGCAAACTGAACTGTAAATCCTTCCAGTGGTATCTGGAGAACATCTACCCCGAACTCAAGTGAGTCAGTTCTCCACTTACAGAAATCTCTGAAGGATCTGGGAGGTGGGTCACAATAAGAAGCTGAGCCTTGGTAAAAGAGAGACTTACGCTTGGAAAAGGTTTTCCTCTGGTCTTCTTTTTGGTGAGAAGCCTCTTGTGATTTCCTTGCTTGTGTTATCAGAACAACTCTGCAAAAGTTTTGTTGCTCCTGCCTCTGGGAGCCCTCTGCTCTGCCCCACACAGCTCTCCCTCAGAGATATGCAAGAGTGGTGTTTTCAGAGGTGTGGGCTGCAGGCAGGTGCCAGAGCACTACACACTGCCCAGGTATGGCTTGGTCTCTGCCAGTTGGATGCTCTGCCTGGAGGTAGCTGAGCCAAGCAGAGCCGGACAGCCTCAGTGCAGAGGTGCACGTGGTTCAGAGAAAGCCCTGGTGAATGCCAGAACCAGCCGTGCCTGTGGCTTCCCCTGCCCTGGGTCAGGGGGGTCCCCTGCCCTAGTGTTGTGTCATTGCTCTGCGGGGAGGTGGCCTGGGAAGAGCTGTGTTGTTAGCACCTGCTAGCTAACACACCCTGGCAACACATCAGTCAAGCAAAACCTGGAGCTAATGGGGGTTGAGGCTAAAACACCCAGCTGTACTCTGCCCTTAAGAGATCTTTCATGCATTGCTACCAATGAGACAGTGAATATGTGCTAGCACTGGGGGAAAGACTCTGGAAAAGGGGGAGGCAGAAGCAGAATGAATCAGTGTGGATATGGCTTTTTACTGGCAGTGGCCTATTTCAGAAGAGGAGGATACCTAAAGATCTTGTCATGCCTTCTGAAACAAAAGGGTACCAGCCTTCTGACCAAGTTCTCCCTTGACTTTTGCCTCTTCCAGACATTTCCAGTGGATAGCATCATGTTGTTAATTTTCTGTCAAATAAAGGGGCCAGTTATGCCTTATAAATGTGAAAGTGCTTTAAACATTTCTGTGTATGAAGTGCTGTGCAACTGTCATTTTGCTTCAAGGATTCCTGAAAAGGAGTTGATTCCAGGAATAATTAAACAAGGAGGAGACTGCCTGGAGTCTTGGGCACAGGATACCACAGGGAATATGTTGGCTGGCGTGGGAAACTGTAAAGGGACTGTGAACAATCCACCCGTCACTCAGGTAAGGCAGTTTGGTGCTTTGCTCCTGCTTCTGCCCTTGTTATTACCCTGAGAATGGAAAGACATCTCTGGTCTTGTTTTGTAAATAAAAATGAAAGAAGAATTTGGCCCTGTTAATGATTTTAATAGTAAGCGGAAAAGAAGCTGTGCCCATCTCCCAGACTTCCATCAGCTCAACAGACAGCAGGCAGGCTTAGAGTAAGAAGGTTTTCATCACTCAAAGGCAACAAGTAGCACTTGAATGCTCAGAGGTGTGACTAGTCTGTGCAGCAGGCATGTGAGCCAGAGTCTGAGTCATGTAGCTGTTCCTACGCAGACTGGTGCTTGTCTGTGCTCTGCCTCACTGTCCAACTCGTAAGAACCGGCCCTGAGGCGTGCTTGGCTAGTATCCTGGCACATGGGTAAGAGATTGTCCCAGGATCAGAAATGCTCCTTGGTCTGCCAGTTCGTCTGTAGCTGCAGATGGCTTGAATTGTGCTGGTTTACAAATGCATTTCAGTATAAAGTCCAAATAGCATTTAAATAGCCAAGACCCCAGCTGCAGTGATTTGGTGCAGCTCTCCTGACTGCAGTGGAGCTGTGCTGGTTTCTACCAGCTGAAGATGTGCGCTCAGCCTCTTCTTTTGGTGACTGAAAGCAGCAGGGAAGCTGCTCGAGAAAGTTAAGGGTCACAGTAGGATATTTTATGCCAGAAAATACATATTCACATCTGTTAACTGTTGGAAACTAGTTGGCAGCCAGCATTCAACATGCCTTTTAATCTGACTCATTGTTCCATGTCATTACTATTTGAAATCTATGAAACTTATTGCATTTTGTATTTCTTCCTCGGGAAAATATAATAATACTTGTTGGTTGTGTCAGCTACCCATCTAGTGAGAGCTGGGGAAAGTGAAGTGTCTTGGGCTTTATGTGTGCTGGTGATATATGCCCACGGGTGTGCTTGCATGTGTTTTGCTTCACTTGGCAGACTACAGGGCCCAGATACCTGTTACAGACCATGTCTGCTCTATAAAATACACCAAAGCAGTTGCACATCACATAAATCAGGGCTTGGGCTCCTCCCTGCTCTGAGGCCCCGAGTCATTAAAACTGTGGAGCAGGGAGTTACATGGGATTCAGGGTTAATCAGGCAGCTCAGATGGTCAGAGGAGCTAGCTGCAGGCTTTGAAATAGTCGTGATGCACCAAGCCTGAGCGTAATCTTCTGATCAGGTAAAAACTTCTGCCATAGTCTTCCCAGGGAGCCTTTGGTAAGAACTGAACAAAAGATACAGGCTTTTGAAATACCTGATAGAAAAAACTCTTTCTCGCTCATCTGGTGACTGTTATGATCCTAACGGAACCTTTCTTTTTCTTATGCCAAAGGAGTGGGCTTTCAGTGACCCTTTAATTAGACAGCAGGACAAGTGTCTTTCCATTACCTCCTTCTCTGCTGGCTCTCAAATCAAACTGGAAGCCTGCAATCAAAAAGATGGCAGACAGGTAGGTAACTGTGTGCCTGTTTTTAATCCCTTCATTGCCACATACCAGCATTCCTACATCCACAAGGCCTGCAGGGGCAAGCCTAGTACTAGCAAACCGTATAAAAGCCCCTTCCATCTTCTGCCTTTCTCTCTCTGGTGTGTTTCATAAGCTCCGATGTACAGGCTTGCCCACCACCGAAGTGGGGAGCACAGACCACGCTAGTGTGTGGGTGTCCGCTCTGCCTGGGCCCTCAGCAGCGTGGTGACCTCCAGCTCAGTCACACCCGACTTCGCTCCTTGGATACACGCGTGTTTAGCCGAATCGGTGCATGGATGGAGCACAGCATCAGAGAGGGGTAGATAGGCAGCAAGTGCTTTGAGATACCCAAGGGAATGGCGATGTGTGCTATCATTTGCTTGCTTACTTAGAAGGGAGAGAACTGTGTTCTTTGTGCTGTCTTTGAAGATGTGAACAGACCTTTAAAACTGAGTGTGTGCAACTCATCTGAGAAATACTGACTGACATAAAGCACCGTATGTCCCACCCAAACTGCTCCCTGAGGAAAAATACACAGCAGGAGCATTCCCAACAAAGTGCAATGTTCCCAGAAAAATGCAACTCTGTGACTCTGATGCTGTTTTCAATATGTGCATCCCTGATCTATCAGGACACGTAAGTCATTTTGCCTTACAGCACTAAGTAAGAGATGGCCTCTGCGATGGCCAGGGTGTCCTCAAAGATGTGATGTGCCTTTTTATCAGAACTGGGCAAAACACAACAGATGACAACACAGCACTGACAGGCAGTGGACTGAGCTTATTTCATCCCTAGTTACTATGCTTCCCTCTACACCAAGCCAGAACGAATTTTCTGTCATCTAAGGCTATGCTGACTCTTGTATTTTCTGACGCATCCATTGTTTTGATAGCCCAAAGGTAGAAGATGGCTCAGCTTGCTACCAGTCCTCAGCAGCATCCTTTTTCCTCAGTACTTTTTAATGCTGTACGAATCTCTGGATCTAGTTCTTCCTGAAAGAAAGCAAGCACTGAAATCCAGTCTTGCCCATTTATGGAAAGCCTGTGTAGATTTTCCTCTGGAGGGCTGGTTAATGCAGAGATGTCTTGAAGAGTTGTCACCATGAATGTGCTGGGAAAACTCTCAGGATCGGCCTTGCAAGGATATCTCAGGTGTGCTGTGCTTGCCTGCTCCTTTTTCGTGTTGGTAATCACTCACACCCTTGCTGTGTAATTAGGTCACTTAGCTTCCCTTAGGTGCCTTGCAGCGTTTTCCTCCTTGGCAGCAGAGAGGAGTCTAGCAGCTGCCAAAATCAGCCGTCTTTCCCCACCTCCCTTGACATGGAACGACAAGGGTCCCCTGAGGGGGGGTGGAGTCCAAGCCTTATTAGCTAGAGGAGGGGTTAATCTACGCTTACACAAGCAGGCTCATTCTGCTGCTGAAATAGGATTTCCTGAGCCCTGATATGTTGGTTATATACAGGCTCATTATAAAGACATGCACTCACACTTAAGGATGTGAGCTGTTAGTTTTTTCTATTACCTTATGTGAAAAAACTGCACTTAAATCAAGGACTTGACCTAGCAAATGATTTAGCCAGCTGACTGTAAGCAAGGATTTTGTTTAAGCATTTCAAATAATTAGAGACTGATTTGAATGACAGCTGCTGTTCCAAACCACGTTGTGGACGAAGGGATGAAGTGAGGATGAACTGAAAGAAGTGTATTTGATTTTTTCAATCTAATTTGGGTTGAAAAGCTCTGGAATGTTTGGGGTTTTTTGGAAGTCCCAGACTTCCATTTCAGATTTCTACTTATAAAGCCAGTTCCACTTGCAATGTCAAGTTTTGTGTTCTTGGGGAGTGTTGTTAGGTCCCTTCCTTACATAAACACCGCAGTAATTTTTGTTAATACTGACACTGGATTTTGGCTAGCTACAAGTCTTTGCAAACTATGCCTTTCTCTCTCCTGATAATTGGGAGGTTGAGTTTCAAGGAGACGGCCACTGCTGTAGAAGCTTTAAAGTGTGAAATGAAAGAGCAAAGCTGGAGGGAACAAATTCCCTCAGCTGCCCTACAACTTGCCTGTTCCCCCACGGGTACTCACAGCCCACAGTGTGAGTGCTGGGGGGAGAGCAGTTTTTTCAAACTACACATGGGTGTAGCCACTCCTCAGTTCAAGTGGACTTCTCAGAAGTCAGAGGAGCTGAGTGGGAGTGGAGGAAGGGAAGTTGAGCTACTTCAGAGAGGTGGGGGTGACAAGCAAAAGCCCTGAGTAGGTGGTCTGAGTGAAAGGGGGTGAGCCTGGGCAACGTGCATCACACATACAGTATCTTAAGAGGAGATGGCGCGTGATGAAAGCCCAACTTTGAGCATCTCTGATGTCACTGTCATCAGAGGTCTGTGGTGGAAGATGTTTGGACTTTTCTGGATCTAGACTTCATGTCTATGTCTGAGTGATGCAAAAGCGAGACTTCTGACAAAAGATAGGGCACTCAATCGCTTTGTTTTTTAGTGTCACCGGAGTAGATTGGTTAGGTTCTTACGACAGCACCATACAGCTGCTAAAGTTGTTTTCCAGTTTCAAACAGGCTGAATCTGTCCCCATGCTACAGAGCTGTTGTGCATTAAGCAGATAATTTTGTTGTTATTTTGAGTAGCATCCTGAGTGCTAACGACAGTCCATCTAACGTAGATGTAATACTCTAGCAGAGGCTGCATGGTGTTATGAGCTGTGGCTAGAGTGTTACCTCAAAATAAGTCTAGAATTTTGCAGATAGGAGGATAAGAGACAGTAGTAAAAATTGAGATGGTTTTTGTTCTGTCAGACTATTCTTCTGAAGAAAAATCAGGAACAAAATCAATTTGGCACCGTGATCCCGTTGATCATTCAACAGCAACAGCTGGCACTGCTAGCAGAAGACCAGCCAAGAGCTATTCTGCATAATCAGAACTAGTTTTCAAACCAGATGGATGTTACCCATAATGTTATTTGGAGAATAGCATTTTTTTAGTTGAATGCACAATAAATTATTGCCTTTAGCTTTGGTTTTGGCTCTGTCTGATGGCAGGAGTGGCGTTTTAATTTGTATTATAGTGAGGACAAATAGAAGGCAAAGTGAGAGTCAGACACTAAAACAAGAGAATGAAAATGAGAAACATTGGCACAATATTTCCCAACAGAACAAGGAGCATGCTGAGAAATCCTATTAAACAGCCATATTTCATTAAAATGCACGGAAGGGATGTGACCCCAGCCTGAAAATGGGGACCCCAACATTTCTTGTGAGACAAACAGTATTTGAAGTGCTGTGTGTCTTTGGATGTGATTGGGAGATTTTTCCCACCTTCTTTCTCAGTGTATCATATTCCCCGAAGTGCAGAGAAATGCAAGTTTATATAGACTATCAGGAAAGAGAAAGAGTGAAAGGAAGCACCTGACTCAGCATCTTTGTGATAATAAGTGGGTAAAACAATACTGGTGGTATGCCATAGCTTGAAAACACTTCTCAGGAGACAAAAATTTCTCTCAGTTGTGATTCTTAGTCTTACAAACTTAGGTGTTCAAGGGAAACAATACTTGTGGGATGCTGGTGTGAGCTTGCCTGTAACACTCTGCTTATTATTTAACATTTAGTGTTCGTCATCTTCAACACCAGATTCAGGCTGCCCACAACTCTCCAAATACATTCAGTTACAACTTGCAGCATCCTCAGCTATTCCACTTACCAGCTCTCCATACATTTCTGTCCAAAGCATCTCATCCTAATAAAAAAAAAAATTTTCCTCTTCTCAACTGTGTTTCCTGAGCTTGGCTAGCTCCTCTAGGTTTTCAGGGTTACCAGGCTATTGCCAGGATCTTGAGAGGAAACCCTGGACTGATTGGATTGCTGGGGGTTAAGAGAAAACTTTGATTACCGTGAAAAATTACTGTAGTGTAAACACCTTCAGAGCTATTGGGTAGAAGACAACTGGCTATTTCTGACTTTCCAGTGTTTATATCCAGCCACCTTAAAGTACTTGGCAATGATAGATAAAAAGATGGTGAGAGCGACCTTTAGAAAAAAAGTGGGTAAATTTTTTCTTGACATTGTGGAAAAGGATCAAGACACCATATTTCAAAGAAAATAGAAATTCTCTTTTTTTTTAAATCTCCACTCCAAACCTACTGTGACCAGTAAACTGTATTATCTTCACCCACACGAGAAAGGGAGACTAAAGGGGGTCTTCAAGCCAGTTTTCAGCTTGCGCAATGCTTATATCTCCCAAAAGCTTTCCTTCCAAGTACAGGCTAATCTTAATGTCTGGGTGTCAGAGAGGAGAGGACGCCCCGTAATGTTTGGCTGGGTATGCAGGAGGTATTTGCTCTGTTTGTTAGTTTTTCCTAAAGATGAGCATCATTGCTGTCATTTAAATTGGCTGTCCAGGCTCCCCTTGTGATCTGTGGAGAAAGCCGGGCCCTCCCAGAAGGTGCTTGTACTTTAGACTGCAGTTTAGACTAAGTTGTCAGGCTCTGATGTGGCTGACTGTGGGAGATAAGCATCCTGTCTCCCATTTCCACTCATTCCTACTGCCTGTCCTTCTCAGGGCTGTGAGATACAACATGTCCCTGCAGGTCGAGGTGTAGGGCTGTCCGTGGTAATCCTGTGGTCTGGCAGTCAGGCAGGGAGGTTGTGTGAAAGGTTCAAGTGAAGGCAGGGTAGTTGCTCTGGTGTCTCTTGGAGGGCAGCAAAGCATCGTTTCTGACCGGAAATAGTAGAATCCATCATTCTTAAAATACCATTTCCATGTGAGATGAGGAGCCCTACTTAAGCTTTTGCTGTCAATATGCTTTATAATATGTGGCACCTCCCTGCAGCCCATGTGAGCCTTACATTCAACTTGCTGTCATCTTCTCTGCATTCCTCCTTCCCCTCCCCCATCTTTGCCCCACTGTCTTTTGAACACAGGGATCTGAGGTGACTTGAAACACTAGGCTTTCCAGTGGTGCAATTCACTGAGAAGCTGGCTGAATTGGTGTCATTCATAAGCAGCAGAAAATGCTTCTGGTGAGCGTTTGCTGGTGTCCTGCTGTGTCTGTTGCTGTAGACTCTTCCTACAGACATCACAGTGGGTACCTGCTTAGCATGGAGAGATGACACGGGAGCAGGTCTCTGATCTGGAGGAATAACATGAGCAAGCCTCCCAGTGGTGCTAGTTTTCTCCTGAACAGCTAGGGTGGAGTAAAAAACCCAGTGTCTCTTGGTAATTGCCCTTGTTCTCCATCTCAAATCTCGTGACAGCATACTCCTTTACAGCAGAGTCTTCTGATGACCTGGTGTGTGGAGGAGATGGCTGGCAGACATTCTCTAGCACCTGCTCAAGGGAAGGCAGAAGAGAGGAGGCTGGGAATTCACAAGTGTAGAGAGGCGGAGGGTGGAGAACGAGGAAAAGTTTCCCTTTGCACTGTAGGTCTGCTTTGGAGAAGGTCCAGAGGCTTTCACTGGGGTGTCTGTGACCCTGGGAAGCAGTGGTGGGGAGGCTGTTGCGCAGAATTCGTACCAGCTAGGCACAGTGCGGTGCTTTCCAGGGTGGAAGACCTCCTGCTTTCCACTCCATCGTTACAGCTGCTGCATTATTGCATTAACTCTTCCTCAGCTTTTTGTTGGGAAACTTCTGCCAGATGAGAGCCAGATGGCTCCGGGACCTGTGCGGGCAGTGGGCTGCAGCAGCTGCTGAGGGCACTGCAGTGCACAGACTGCACTGTACCTTCCTCCCCGTCATCTGTCCTGCACAAACTGCTCTGTATCTTCCTCCCCGTTACCACATTCCTCTGTCCCTGTGCCTATTAAAACCAACTTCCTCCTGCTGCACAAACAGCTCTTTAGTGGCATCCTGTCAGACAGGGCTAGCAGAGCTGGCAAAGTGATCCTGCCTCTAGTGTTTAGTCTTGAAGGAATATGTGATACAAGAGCAAGAGATGACTCTGGACACTACAGCTGCCCTGCCCTCCAAGAAACCTAACCAGCACACGGATTTGGAGGAGAGCTGCCAGCAAGATGTGAGCATAACTGGATATCTTAAACCACACAGCACGTGGCAATCTCTTTGCTGTGTTACCCAAGAATTAGAATGTTGGTAGGTTTTGACATTGTCTGGGTACTGCAGGAATTTTTTATTTCCCTTTGCATATAATTTCTGCAACAGATACGAGGTCTATTGGTGCTGTCAGGCAGTTTCTTTTTCTTCATCAGTCTCATGTGTTAGCTAAAACATCCTAATATTCCTAAACTGTTTACTGACTGAGCCCTCAGACCCTAATTCTAACTGGGTCACCTGTGTGACTGAGAAGGGTGATGGGGAAAATCCTCAGACCTGGAGGTTTCAATGACCTGCTGATCTCAGCTGTGCCCCACCTGGGAGGGACATGGCTCACCTGGGAGATCCCAGGTCCACAGACGCATTTCTGCTTTTTTACTCTTCACTGTCAGCCACAGTGATCCCAGTTCTTTCCCGCAGGGGTGGAAGGTACAGCCCTTTCCCAGCAGAATTTGCAATTCAAGGTTAGGACATAGGGTTTGTTTCCTGGAAAGCAGCACTGCCCAACTGGACCTTCAGGAAAGGGTTGCGTGTGGGTCCCTGTGGATGTGCCCTGAGGGAAGCAGGCCCACAGGACAGCACTGCAGAAGAGCAAAGCAATATGTACCGAGAAGGTGTCAGATGGACACTTCCAAAGTGAATGTTGGCAAGGCAGATAAGATTATGAAGAAGAGCCAGCTGAGAAGGGTGCAGAGCTATGAAGAGCTTTCAGTGTAGTGCTGATAAAAATCTTGAATTTGATGAGAGAAGAGGGGACATGGAATAGAGAGAGATACAATCTAGTGAAGCAGCAAGAAGTGTGATTTTTGCTTTCTGTGGATGAATTGGTTTCCATGTTGGGAGAGATTTCAGTGCTTTGCTTTCTACGGATTGAACAGAAATCATAGAAGGGTTTCAGGTTTCAACAGGTGTCTGGGTGTCTAGAGATGCAGGACAAAGAATGACAGGGAAATTGTGACTATAACATGCTTTTGAAAATGCCACTACATGCTGATTTTTGTGGTGTTTGCCTTCTAGATGCTTCTGGATAACTAGCCCTGTAATTCAGCTAAACTCCAGGTGTCATTAATACAGGAAACCAGTGCTTTGGAGATGTTGCCCATACCCAGATTTTCAGTCTCCCCAGTTGCTGGGGTTTATTTCAGGTTTATGCTCAACCTTCCTCCTTCAGCTTGGAGGCACAGTTCCTTGGTGAAATGGAAGTAATACTATGTGCCTTCCCTGTCTTCTCACAGAAGTGGAAGATGAAAGGCAGTTTTATTCAACACTTTGTCAGCGGTCTCTGCCTGGAAAACCAGACTGGGAGAGTGGTAACCAACCTTTGCCGAGCAGATGTACCCGGCCAACAGTGGGAGCTGCTACAAGCAACATGATGGTAGCACAGAAATCTCCTTGTTTCTTTGTGCATGAGACTTTGGGAACAGAGGGGGATTGGGAAGGGAGGAATGCTTTTGTATGTCTGACCCTAAATGTTTTCATTGTGCCAATCAGTAAGCCACCATCTCTACTGAGCACTCAGTGTTTTTGAGCTTTTCAGAGAAGCAGCTGAGGGTGAGAGAGGGATGAGGAGAGTTGTTGAAACCTTCCTATGTGTTGTCTTAAGTTCTCCTTTGTAGCTGATGTCTCTGTACAGCTGCGCTCAGAGAGAGAGGACAACCAAGCGCCATACTCGGAGGGACCAGAACTGCCTTGCAGCTCTCCCCATCCATTCCTTTCTCTGCATCCAGAGTCCATGACCTTCGGTCCAACAGCTTAGACGATGCTTGTACAAACATTAGTAGCTCTTAGGCTTCCCTGGCTTTTCACCCTAACATCATGCATCACTTATGCATGTGTGTCTGTCAGTGAGGAATGGCCAGAAGAGGAGACATCGTGATGAGTGAGGGGGCTGGGAAGGAACTAGCAGACTCTGGGGCAGGTTCGTAACCTCTTTATGGTGGGCCTGTATGTTCCTCTGCCCACAGTAGCTGTCCTACAGCCAAATGGGCTGAGGTTTGCACAATGCTGACAAGATTGCTGGAAAAGGGACAATCTGTTTTAGCAGCGTAACCAGGGATTGTTTTGGGGACTATTCCCTGATCAGTTCTTGCTTCCATTTTTTTTTATGGGTGGAAGTCCAGTCCTGCCTCTGTGAGTAATCCAAGCCTACAGACAGCCCAGCTGGACCTGGGTTCAGGGTACCACAGTCCTGTGGAGCTGGTCAGAGACGGGTGATGGTGCTTTGGATGCCAGAACCAGACTCTGGCTGCTCTTCCTGGTGCTACCAGACACTGCCTGCTGCATCCCACACCAAGAGTGGTGCACAGAGATGCATGGGCAGCACACGCTGACCCTGCCAGTGCACTTGGCTCAGGCCTGTGGCAGGAGCCCACCCGGTTCCCCTCTGCGAGAGCTGGAAGAGAACAGTCCCTGGGGCATTGCAGGCTTCCAGCTGCTGGCTGGGCAGGAGCACAGCTTTCTTCTGGCTCTGCGTGGCCCTTGTGAACACGGTCCGGCATGACAAGCCACCCAGTCCCTCTGTCTAGTTGCTTTTCCCCCTCTTGCTCAGAAAAAGGAAGCAAAAAGGCCTGGGGCTGCTTCACTTGCAACGCCCAGTTCTCCTCCCAGTGGACACCTTGCAAGGGTTGGTTGGTGAAGCTGAAACTGGCCCCCACACAAATGCTGCCACAGTACAGGCCTGCTCTGAGAGGTCTCTTCTTTGTGTTCTGGAAATACCAAAGACAACTGGTGTCTCTAGCTAGCATCCCAGTCCTGCTTCCAGCTACCAGTCAGCTGTAGCTAAGTGTGGGTTTTCAGACCTGCCAGGGGAAGCTTACCTAACCAAATAAAAAAAAAAAATTTCTGTCCCTTACTTTTTCCTACCAGATCTGTTAAATTATCCTCTTGGAGCCACGTTTTGTAAACATACCCTCCTCTCCAAGAGCCTGGTAGGGGAACCAGATGGTTGGGCCAGTAGGCAATTGCTTGCCTGAATCCTTTCTGATCTGGGGTAGAAGAAACTGGATGTTCATTTGGATTATGAACGGCTGGCTGCTTTTCATCATATTTGTATCCCTTTTTAATTTTTTCTCCTAGCTTGGTGTAAGCCCAAACAGCTGACAAAAGAACAGATACTGTTCTTCTTATGTTGCATGTGCTCAGAAGTTCTTGTGTGAGAACTGGATGATTTGTTTTCTTTTATTTAAGAAATTAAATCAGTCACGTGCCAGGAGCTCTTCTCCTGTTTCCCCCTTCACTTTGACCACAGCTCACGTCAATCGACGCTGATTACCCAGACGAATGTCCTGCCCACACTATGAAAACTCAGCAGGCAGTTCCCTTTGGTCCCAGACTCAGAGCACAGTGCAGCCACTCTTCTGTGTGGGAACGGGGGCACTGACTCTGCGGAGATTTCTCTTTCCCTATGTAGAGGTGCGTTGGGTCTGAACTACTGAGGCCGGGAGATAACAGAGAAGGAAAGAAAACAGCCTAGGAAGGAAAGAGGGCCAGGCAGACAGGCCCATCATGGGGGAGAGATGCCAGCCTACTGGCAACTGCTTTTCTAAACACGAATATGCAGTACATGCTACTTCCAGAACAGCAACATTAGGCAGGAACAGTCAAGTTCTCAAACACCTGGCTTGAAAAAAGCTGATGCAAAGACAGACGAAAGGCCATTGAGCAGGTACTCTGTGTAATGAAGTGCTAAAGGATAACATATTTTCGTCAAAATGCATCTTAAGTGGACCATCTCAGCTTCCCCATTTCACTCTCCAGCAGCTTAAGGCTTGCAGCTAACAGCATGTTCACTCCTTCACCAGGTACTGCTTCCTTCCTCCTTGCTCCCACTGTGTGTGTGCATCTTTCTTGCAGTTGCTTCTTCATAACATTACTGGGACTAGGACCCAGCTCCTCTACAAACAGTTCTCCCGACTGCTGCAGACCACAGAAGCTCTGCTTGTATACAGCCTCCAAGCTGTGGGCCAGCCCTGGTTCAAAGGGCTTCTGTCAGCCTGCTGGCTACTGCCCTTGACTTTATGCTTGGCTCCACTGTTGGAGGTTTCTGACTGCTCCCGGAGCAGAGGTACCTGGACTAGCTGTATTGATTTGTGCCTCTCGTCCTACTGCTCACCACCTGGCAGAGTGTGAACTGGTATCCATTTGGGGCTGTGAGCTGGGGCAGCCGGCGACTGGACACTCTTCTTCTTCAGGTGTCCTGTCCTGGAGGAGAAAAGGGAAAAGGTGGGCTTGTGCTAGATGTCAATAACTTAAATTGCCCCTGGAATTAGGGGCTACCAGAGCCCCAACTCTACCTGGTTTTGGACATGGTCTCCTGAGGTCACCTGCCCACTGTTTACTCTACTGTTGGCTAAAGCACTGCTCACAGGACCTTCTTGTAGGCCCAGTGCAGACCTCCACCCACATCATCTTCTGGAGGCCATTGGTTTCCAATGGATTTCAGCAATTGCTGCTTTCAAGAGTGGGCAAATGAAACTTTTCCTCAGAATAAACAAAGTCTTGTCCAAACTCATTATTATCCATTTCCCATGCACTGAAGGGAAGGAGGGGTGATGTTATCTGTGCTCTTTCTCCAAAGGTCTATGCAGTGCCATGTTTTGGAATGGGACTCCGGTGAAGTTTTTGAAAGCAAACTGACTGAGCCCTCAAATTTGGCCCAGTGATTTGTTTCTTTAACAGTCAGAACAAGCAGCTGCTCGCCCTTGTTTTCCTGGTTACTTTGAACAGCCCCCTAAGCTGTCAAGACAGAGTATTTGCATTGGTGACACTTTTTAAGAAAGCTGTTATCGTACCGTATCATCCAATGTAATTTTGTGTGCTGTGAACCAATGGGGGTTTATTTAAGAGCTGAAACTACTGTTGTGCAGAAATCAATTTTAAAAGGTTTATTTACCCCACTCACTTGTAAGTTGCACTTTGCCAAATGTAATTTATGTGGAGCCCAGATTTGTTTTCCCTTTTCTTGAAGAAAGCATGTGCCAGAATCTGTTTAATGCCTGGAATAAAATCCACTTTGAAACAAGTGTTTCAGCCTGTTCTTGTTCCCCCTTATGTACCATCAGGAAAGAGCTTCCATCCTCGTCCCTGCCTCTGTCTCTCACTGGGCTTGTCCCCCTACACATACATACCACGGTTCTTTGCGTGGGTTCCTGGGTTGCTTCTAGAGGGACATTGCAGGAGCTGGCAGGCAGATTTCTAGGGCAAGTCAGTTGAAAATGACTGAAGAAGCTCTTCTCAGGTGGCTAGGCAGGAGAGCGTCCTTTCTGGCAAAAGTAAGAGCAGTTAATGGACCAACTTTTACATGCTGAAAGAAATAGCTGGGGGTGAGGGGAATTAATTCTTGCTGTTACTCCCTCCTTGATCTTTTCCTCAGGGTATCAGCCTGCCTATTCATTACTAAGCTTCCCAAAGGTCTTTCTTCTGCTTCTGTCTTAAGGCCAGGGGGACATCACCACCCACTCCTAGTGTGTTCATTGCTGAGCCTCAAATACTGTGACCTCCCTAAGTAGGCTGGTAAGCTTTCTTAATCTCATTTTATTTAAAATAAAGAAATAAATAAACCCCCCACCAGCAACGTGAATTTGGAGGCTTTGAATTTAAAATCATGGTTCAACTACTAGCGAGTTCATCCACAGAGGCCTTTTCAAACTGGGATCACCTGGGTCTCCCTCTACAGAAAGCAGCTGTGCTAGAGCCTCTGTTTGGGGAAGGAGGGTGAAGGTGTGCTGGGAGTTAGCCAGCATGTGTGGAATCGGTGCTTCCCTTGCTGCCTGTAGTATATCCGGTGTTTGAGTGCTGTGGGGACTTGATAAAAAGGAAAAGTTGGGGCTTTCTCTTTTAGCACTGCTTCTGTAGCAGGGCATCAGATGGGCTGTGTCTCTGGAGTCCTGCCATGCACGCCCTGAGCGATGACGACTAAAGTCCCCTAGAAACCAGGAGATTCTCAGACTGTAATGATGGTTGGGAAGACTTTAATTAGTCTTGTCTAGGAAAATTAAATATTGATCTTCTGAAGAGCCAGACTGGGGGGCAGGAGGGGATGGAGGAGGAGGAAAAATGAGTGAGGGATGGGTTCCCCTTCGAGGAGGATAGGGTCAGACCTGTAGTAATCTGGCACATAAATGAAAGAGAAGAGATTGGAGTAGAAACAGTTGCATAAGAGGGGACTAGAACCAAGTATAGGGAAAATTACAGAGCAGTAATTTCTTTGCAGGAGGTTAGAAACAGCGGTCATGCAGTTAGGTCAAATTTGGTAAATGCTTTGACTCAAAAGGCAAATCAAATGTTGTTTAGATTTGTTTTGTGGTGGTGTTTTGTTTTTTTTTTTTAAATACTCAAGTGCTTCACTGTAGCACTCACAAAGATTATTTTCTTAGAAGCGGAGATGTTCTCTAGGCTACATTCAATAAGAAAGTTAGGTACAAGGAGATCTCCTTTTTCTGCAGTCTGTTAAAAGGGACCTGCCTGATACAGAGACCTTCTGCGAGTGTCTCTTCACTCTCAAAACCCCTGCTGTTGGGTTGCAGGATATGTTGAGGCCACAGCTGGACCTCTTCAGCATTTTAGAAGTATGTACTAAATGCAGAAGTGCCTGGAAACCTGACTGCTGCTCTTCCCTCAGGCAAGTATCCTAACACACTCTTGCATCCTTTCTCTTTCTTTCTCATACTGCTTGGCCAACACAGCTGAAGAGCTCCTCTATCTCTTCCTCCTAGGGATCCTAAGATTCATACCTTCATTGTGACTTGTGACATTTTAAACAGAGACAAAGAAGCCCCAGAGAACTGAAAAAGTTAAAATTAGATGGTTAGACCTACTGGTAAAAAAAAAAAAATTTAGTGTGTTTTGCTGCTATGGTAGCAAAAATTCAGCAGTGCACTGCCCTACAGAAAAAAACAGGGTGTCTGCAACTCTCTGCTTCTCCAGCAGAGAAGCGGGGGGAGGGGGTAGGAATGAGAGAAAAAGATAACAAAATAATCCACTTGGGACAAAATTGTGTTTTAATGTGATTTTGGTGGAAATCAGCTTCTCTGGTTTTGATTTCCATGGAAACTAGGACAGCAAGGCTGCTTACCCCTGCCGGCAGCGAGGCTGAGCCTGGCAGTAACAGTGGCCGTGTGCTGGGTGATGAGCTGGCCAGTGCCTCGGGGGATGCTCAAATTCATGAGCATGAACTGAACAAAAGAGGGTCACTGACCCAACAAGCCACCCATGGATCCCTCTGCACCTCTTGATCTGTTTCAATTTTCTTTTCCCAAGAGCTCTTCTCCCTGAATTTTGTGGTCAGAGCCAAGGGCTGCTTTGCCTTCTCCCATCTCTGTCTCAGTCGACGGGTGGATCTCGGTATCGCCTCCTCTGTAGCAGCCTGAGCGTCCTGTAAGCATGGAGGCTGCTAGCTTCTAGGGTGGTTGTGAGCTCTCACAGGCTTTGTCCCAGCTCTTGAGATCCTTCTTCACCTTGCACCCTGGCATGTCATGGCACTGCCCCTTGGGGCTGCCGTAGGGTGTCCTCATTGTGAATTAGTTTTAACCTGTAGACCTGCTGCTGTCTGCTTTTGGCTTCCCTTCAGCAGCTGGATGACCAGAACTGACCCTCCACCATAGCTGTGTTTTGGAAGTAACCACAAAGGTTTAAAGGAAGTGGGGCAGCTGCATGAACAGTAGAGAAAACAGCTTATTTGAAGAGGTGACATCTTTTCGTGGTTCACCAGTGTTTGTGTGAATTTCTTTATGTACCAAAGTGCCATTTTTCAGTCCTCTCAGGACATAATGAGTGCAAACCAGAAATCGTGTCAATGCTGGTATATTTTGAAGGCAATGGTTTGCATTTTGCCCTTGCGGAAGAGAAGCAGCGTTGTTTCCACTCCTGTGGCAAGCCGAAAAGCAGTGGAAGTGCTGAAACACAGATATGAGGGCACTCAAATGTGGCCATAGTTTTCAGAGCAGAAAAACCGGGAAGGTGGCTGATGAGTGCCTTTCAGCCTGGTCAGTAGTGTAGAGTACAGGGTAAAGAAGAAAGGGGTGTGAAAGCAGCAAGAGTCTTCCACTGATGGCTGGGGATGTTTCTAGGACAGGAAGACTGTGGGTCAGGCTCTGAGGACAACATAGACGTGTCTCATTTCTAACACCTGCTGCTCCCAGCTCTCTGCAAGCTGTCCCCCTTCTTTTTCAGAGGACAGCTTCGCCTCTGCCGGGCAGCCAGTGGGACTTGAAAAAACACTGCTCAGGCTATGACTTTCAAGCCTGGTTCCCACCGGAGAGATGTGACGCAGCTGGCAACGGAGCTGCCCTGCTATGAGGGTGTCTGTACCTCAGGCTGCAGCAGAAAATGGGACACTGGGGTGCGCTGAGGCTAATGTCCCAGCCCAGATGTTGGACCCAGTTGCACTCACCTGCTTCTCTCCTTGGCTGTCTCTGAAACATGTCTCCTACGTCTCATTTCTCAGGATCTCAGTGAGGATCAGACAATCCAAGGCTGGCCAGCCCTGAACTAGATCTTACCACCCCTCATCCCAGTGATTTCTTCTCTTCTAAAATAAACACGAGAGCTGTCATTGCTTCAGCTGGAAATTCAGGGGAGAATACATAATGAGGACAGTTAATTCTGAATTTTGCCTCATGTTACCAAGGGACAGAGGAGAAAGGATGCATTCTGCTGTCAGCTGTGATCCTCAGTGACTACAGACCAGTCACATCAGCTCCCAGTACTCCCCTCCTCCGAACTGGGAACAAATCCATCTGGCTGCTGTATGAAGTGAACTTGAACTCAGCCACCTTAGAAAAGCACCTTCTCTATGGCATAGAGGAGCCATGTTTGTCACTGGTGTTTCCTAATCAATCTTCTCCTGCAAGTTGTTTAGTTCCTTGTTGAGCTTTTTTTTCTTTGCTCGATCAGTCTCCGAGTTTGCTGTACTCAGAGTGCAGTGTGAGAAAAACAAACCCTCCCGCAGGCACCGGGCTCAGCGAGCAGCCGCAGCACAGCTGGGGCTGCCTGGAGCTCGGGGTGAGCTGCACAAGCGCGGTCTGAGCCACCGCGCTGATGCTGGGGCAGTTTGTCGATGCTGGGGGAGTTTGCCGGTGCTGGTCCCCTTGCCGTGCTGACTGCAGCAGCAGCTCCCCTGCAGCTGGTGTGTGCACCCACACGTCCTGCCTTGCCTTCCCAGCCAGGCAGCGAACGAGGGTGAAATTCTTGCTCGATTTAGTCTACGCGTGTTTTGCTATCATCTGCACTTCCATCTGCTTTTCTCCTTTCTGGTCTTAAAAGACACTTTATGGGTGAGGAGACAGAAGAGAAACGTTTTTCTTAGCAGAAATCGATGGTGGACTTTCTCCTCACTGCTGCGTTTTTCCTTCTCTTTTTGCAGGGTTCTGGGGGGTGTTACTCACTAGTGCGTGCGCTTGTCAGATTTGGGAAGCAGATTCAGTCTAAATCACTGTTCTAGTTGGATTACATTTCTGATTGTGCATTTTAATACTGTTGGCCCTAAGTGTGTGGCTTTAAGAAATGCTGCCAGTCATCAGTCACTGGCTTTGTGGCAGAAACAGCAGTAGAGAGCTGGCCCAAGGTAGGTGAGACTGAGGGCTAGGGGGGAGCTCGGTGGTTATCCTGCTTGTTTTCCCTTTGGCATCAGTCACAGGAAAACTGGTAATAAAACATTTACATCTTGGAAATGGCTACAAGGAAGGACAGAAATGCAGCTAATGCTTGAGGTGTGTCTGCCTTCCGTACTGGCAGTGTTCAGGGGATGCTCTGTACAGATCCTCCTTCGGTGTCCAGCATCACCTCTCTTCCCCTTTGAAACCCCCTACCTGTCCCGGGTTGTTCATCTGCAATACTGCTCGCTACACTGATACTGCTGCCCATTAAAATCAGCTTGATGACAGCTGCTGTGTAGATGAGGGCTTGACTATGTGGGCTGTACATCATCTGGACTGCCTCTGCTGCTGAACATGCTGCAGGGCAGGAAGCATATAAATGGTGTTTCAGCAACTCAGGCATGGAGGGACCTCTGTGAGGCTGAAGTAATTTTTTCTAGGTCATTTCTCATTTTTTTGAGGAGAAGTAGCAATTCGTGGTGGAGACTTGATTCCAAATTGCTGAATTTGCTCAGCCTGGTGTATTAGCCTTGCAGGCTGCTTTGTCCCTTTATCAAGCCCTAATTAGTTTTAAACCATTCCCTAGACCAGGCTTACTGGTGCAGGCTAGGACAGTGAAGCCTGACTGCAGGCTGATACTCAGCTGCCACGGCAGAGTTCCGTCCTTCGCTCAGCAATTGCTTTTGCCTCCTGCCACATCTGGGATTTTCATGGAGCCTTCGCCTCCAAGATTTTTGTTTAGTCTAAGTCGCTCAGCCTGTGAGACCTGATGATGCTACAGCCATAAATACCTGTTGATGAAAACGGGCGTTAAGAATGTGACAGATGTAGCTCGGTCTAAAAGCGTGGCAAAGAAAGGGTCTTCTGCTCGGGGTTAAGTTATGCAGTGTGAATGTTCAGGCCGGTTCTTTCATGGCTCCTCTCTAGGCTTCAGTGCAGCATGTTTAATCTTTTGTATTTTAACTCTCTTAAATGCTATTGTGCAAGATTTGTTGGGCACTTTTTTTTTTAACTAGAGGCTACACGTCATAATGCTGTTGACAAGGACAACCAAATGATGTCAAAGTGCTTCTAATTATCCCAAGCTAAGTGTCACCTCTGCTTTCTGTCTGAGTAGATGACAGAAATGTTCAAAGAGACCCACTTAATACTGGAGCATTTTTCAAGGCAATCAGCTGCTCCAAGCTCTCTTCCCCCTAAGCAATCTAAATGCTAAACAGATCTTTAAAACAATTACCATATCTAAGACGAGGAGCCATTTCTCCGGCAAACACCTGATGCTCATCAGCGATGTTTAACTGGCACATGTCACCTCTGTAGCTCTCGACTTCTTTGGCAGGGGTTTGTCAGGTGTCTGCAAGTGCTGAGCCTGTGCTGAAGAGCTTGGGGAACCCTCTTGAGCACAACAAATCCTTTGTCCTGAGAAAGAAGGGATCTGGATTTCTGAGAAAGGTTCCCTTTTCCCCTGTCCCAGCTTCATTTTGATCTTACGGAAAATAGTGTCAGTGAACAACGCCAACCTGGCCCCACCCTAGGCCAGGTCCCTGAACCAGATGAGCTCAGCGCTGAGGGGCAGGGTGGTAGAGAAGCTGGCTTTAACCTGCCTTTGCAGTTTCCCTTTCCCAGGTCAGAAGAGGATGCAGCTGGGTCACCGGTGGCTGCATCCAAGAGCCTTTGGCAAGACAGCCGGAGCCTCTTTGCGCAGGAACATCTATAGCACGTGTCAAACTGTCACAGAATCATAGAACGGTTTGGGTTGGAGGGGACCTTAAAGATCATCTAGTTCCAACCCCACAGGGCTACCACAGAGCTGTTATAGCGGCATTCCCATGACAAGTGGAAGCTCCTGCTAGGGGAAATCCATAGGAGGGATCTGCTTACTACGCCTCGTACGGCTGTTGGTGGGGAATCACTCCCCGCCTTGTACCAGTGCAATCTTCTAATAAGGAACAGGCTTTCTGGGAAACGGGTTGCTCAGAGTGGAGCCCTGCCTGCTAAAGCTGCTCTACTTTGCACCTCACAATGGTTTAATCTGGACAAGGGATATATGATTCTAGCCTAGTGGTTCAAGGGCTTTCTGTCTCTGGAGCAAGGCCTGGATCCTGAGATTGCCTCAGGAATTACTTTGTGTTTTTATTCTGTAGCCATTTAATTTCAAATTCATGAGCAGCCTTTGGATCCGTGCCTGGAATGCTGGACCTTCCCACCATGCAAATGCCCCAGCTGCTGTTAGAAAACTGTAATTACTTTCCCTCCGCTGCAGGTCATCCTCAGATACTCCACACCAAGGATTTCAAAAGAGACTTGCCATAAGTCGTTCAGTGTTTTGCCTTCTGTTCCCTTCTGCCAGTCCCACACAAGCCCATACAGCCTGGTGAAATAAAGCAAGCAGTGACTGTTCTTTTATTTCCACGTTTATTCTCGATGGCCGTGCTCCAAGAAGGCTTACCCAATCAAGGGAAGGGGAGGAATGCCTTGTTTATGCTCCCTTAGCACTTACTCACAGAGATGGTCTGAACACAGCTGAGACTGAAGTGCTTCTGGGGAGCTGCTGGAGCAGATCCTGAACTGTGAAAGGCCCAGATGTATGTGATGGAGATGAATCCAGCACTGGACAACAGCTAAATAGGAGCTTTTTGGATTCCAGTGTGAGATTCAAATCCCACCTACACCCTTTGGATCTGGGTTTCTGGACACCCGGGGTGCAGTCTGGAAAACAGTCCGAAATCACCTGACTGTGAGCCCTATGTTTTTACTGGGATGCCATACATCCATCTTCATGCATCCTTCTCAAAGTGCTTATTCAAATATGACATTTGAATAACGTGTGCTTCGTTACCAAAGGGGTTCTTTATCATGTAATATACTGCAAACAAGGCTGAAGGGCTGAAGTTAGTGGAGCTGTTGGGGCCCTTTCATGGGTGTGCTGTGCGTGGTAATGCTGTCTTCTGCGACCTCTGTGAGCCTGGAACCTCCAGACACCATGTCCATTAGTAAAACAGATTACAGAATCTCAAAGGGTTTTTTTGGTGTTCCTCAGAGGAAAAGCAAGCACTGCTGTAGAAATTTCCTCTGAATTAGATGGTAATAAAACCTGACCCAGAGGACTGGGCGCATGTGTGAAACGGGTCATTCGGGGGCTCTCCCTCATACCCCAGGGCTCTCACCAGCTGATCTGTTCAATCATGCTTTAATCCAACCATAATCCCAGTAAGCTAACGAAAGGGAACTGGCAGGAAAGACTGGTGCCTGCTGTAGCAATGAGTGACCAAGCAGATCCTGAAAGCTGTAAAAGGATTTAAAAGGGATCAATAGTCTCTGCGCTCTCATTTCTAACTGGGCTTTATTGCAGGGCTGATTCATGTAGTTCATTAAATGGACTCAGATGGAGTTTCTATAACTGAGTTTATACTCCTAGGGCATAGGATCAAAATAGCAGCAGCAAGCAATTGCTGAGGCCCCTAGAACTCATCTGGAGAAGTAATTGCAAGAGTGTTGAAGCATTAGACTTCAAAGAAACATGGATGTGGCTAAATCAGTATTATTAATTGCATTTAAGTTTACAAAGAAAGTTATCTGCCATGGTAAGAGTCACTTTAAAAACCACTCAGTGCCATGAAGTAGACATTTCAAGTAACTTGTAATACCACTTGAATTTTGGGGCAAGTATTTTCTGGGGCTTTCTGAAGCCCATAAGTAAACTGCTCCTAAACAGTAACTATATCAGCTAGAGTTATATCATCTCTAGTTCTCTCATTCTCATGACACCGTGCCCAAACCACCACACCTGTGAGAACAATGAGGAAAACATGTGGAAAGTATATGGAGAAAGATGCTACCTCTTGTGGCTCCTTGTCTAACTTAGGTCTGCATAGACACTTTCATCTTCCCCGCAGAACATCTGTGGAACACATTAGTCACGTGTAAAAAAACCCCAACATAAAATAAAAAAAGGTCATACGTGTATCAGGTCAGATCAAAGTGCCACCTAGTCCATTAGCCTGTTTCTGCCAGAGACCCGCACCGAGTTTCTAGGGGATAACGTAAGAACGGGGCACTTGCACGGTGCTACTCTCCCAAAACACTCTCGGGGCCCTTAGTAATTTCAGATGCCTTGACATCCTGAGCCAGGGAAGATGTCCTTGCCTTTAACAACCATTGACACGTTTCTCTTTACGGGGCTTACCTAAGTAAATGGGAAGAGGGGTGTGTGTCAGTTCTCAGAGGATCTTCTGCATGAACTAATTAGCCCTACTTATCACTAATTAGGGTGATTGTCAGTTTTGGTGGAAGGTAGGATAAGAGATATCAGTCAGATCAGTGCAGGTGTGAGGAGGCAAAGGGGGAATTGAACCAAGGTGCTCAGCACTAAGCTGCTTAGCTGGTCTTGGGCTGGAACCTCCATTTTACTCCTACATTACTCCATGAGCCACGAGAAAGCCTGGGCAAGTCACATGGATAGTTTTTTTCAATCTGAATTACATTTCAAATATCTTTGAGGCCGGGCCTCCATTCTCACTGCAGCTAGATTTAAGTGATGTCTAACTGCTGGTGACAGTATGCCTGGAGGTAGTACTGAATATTCTACAGAAACAGTTTAAATGGGTAAGTCAGATTTATGGAGCTTAAAGTGTTTTATTTGAGGTGTTGGGGGGGGTGGGGGCGGGTAGGGGG
>NW_010402883.1:0-8240 GCF_000710305.1 Buceros rhinoceros silvestris | reverse complement strand
GGTGAGTGTGAGTTGTGGAGCTTAAAGGTTTTTATTTGAGGTGTTGGGGGGGGTGGGGTCGGGTAGGGGGAGGTTGATAAAAATTTTAGTGGCTGCTCTTCCCCTACAGGAAGAATCTGGGGCTCTAAGTGAGATGCCTAGGCCTCCTGTCCCAGGAAGAACGGGATATGAGGAGTAAGACAGAAGGCAGTGTGTTGAGCAGAGAGGTTATGCAATATGCTAACAAGATCATTAGTCCATTAATTAAAAGATGAGGAGAGGTGTCTATTTTTCCTTGAGATTTTGGAAGGGAAATACTTCCTGGAGCTATGGTTGACCTGATTTGGGTGCCTTTCCACCCAGAAACACAGAGCGACACAGTTTTGTGGTTATTGTAGCCCTGCTCTGCTCATTTCGGACAGGCTTTGAGTTCCCTTGGAATATCCAGGGTAAGTGTGCTCACTGAGAACAACTGCTTGGTTATGCTCACGTGTCTCTTTCTCAAGCTTTCCAGCTGACGTTGTTTCAGTTTGTACGAATAATGAGTACTTTTACTTGGAGGTGATAGAGGAAAGGGATGGAGGGTGCACTGCCTGATCACTAAACAATTGAGTTGTAAACAGGAAAACAACACATTTTAGGAGGCATTAAGTGATTCATTCTTGGTTAAGACTAAAGCAATATCCTTACCACAGTATGAAAGACTAGTAAACGTCACTGAGAGCTGCAGGTGCCCAGAATGAGAACTATGTTCAACCACAGACAAGCAGGAAAAGCTGGAGAAAACTGCTAGGATGAGCAGGAGAAAAAGCAACTTGTTGTACAAGAAGCAGCTACCAATCACAAGTTACTGATTTAGCAAAACTGAGATGGAGAATGATTGCTTTTCCTGAGAGATGAGGGGAGAAAGTACTTGGAGAAAGAATATGGAAAGATGCTACCAGCAACCAGCACAAAGTGGGTAGAAATGGAAATTAAACTCACTTGGCCTAGAGTCTAGAAGGTTCCTAATGAGCTGAAGAGTTTGTTCTAGAACAGGATTAAAACCAGGCAAGGACAGTGCATTGGTATGGCACTGGCTGAACTTCTGGAGATGATGGCGGTGGAGAAGAAATCATTCTGGATTTGAAAAATGTACTTCTTCAAAGAGAAGACTTGCATGATGACTCCACTTGCTACATTCTGTTATTTCTCAGTGCTTCTGCTACGTTCCAGTTCCATGCTACAGTGGAATAGATGTACAAAACAAGAATTCCCTCAGAGATCAAGTCAATGTATGGAGACTTTTTTATCTTTTTCCCTCCGCACACACTGCACCTCTCCTCCCCATCCCTCCCTCCACCCCCCCATCCCTCCCATTTCCTGCCTGCCCAGAACCTGAGAGTAGGCATAGCTAAAAATGAAGTGTGGGGCAAGGCTTATCTCTAGTCCTAGTAGTGCTGACTCTCCTTTTCCCCCTGCAAGCGCATTACCAGGTACTGCATTAGGGTGCCTTTGCCTCCCATTGAGATTAGCAGGAGGTGTTGGGGTAGAGGCAGGGACACAGATGTGATTGCTTTTGTCTCCATTGTCACACTTAGCCTGTTCCTTTCCTACCTCTGGCACTTTGCAATGTCCTTGAGCTTTCCCTAACAGTACTTTGCAGATTTCTGTAGATTTTAATCTCTTATACAGATTTTTTTTTTTTTTTAGTTTGTTGAGAGCTGGGAAGTCGTGTGTGGTGTGTGACTGGAGGTGTTGGGGGTGGGTGAGACAGCAGCATGGGGGGATGCATCTGGGTGGCAGGTCTGATGACCTCTCAGGACTAAACCTCTAAACCAAATGCCTGCATTAAATTGGTCACAGTAGGGATTCAAAACTTAGGTTTCCCATTTCTCTTAATATGAGATGTTCTGGTAGTGAGTCTGATAGAATGATGAATAATTTAGATTGGAAGAAAGCTCCAGAAGCCATCTAGTCAAATCCTGCTCAGGGCAGGTCTACCAGATCAGGTTGCCCAGTGCTGGGTCCAATTGGGTCTTGAACATCTCCAAGGATGGATATTCCCCATCCTGACAGGGCACGCTTCCCTGTGTTGGGAGTCTGTGAAACCCAAGCCCCAGGTAACAAAGAAGGTAATCGTTTAAACTTAGGAGCCTGTTTCCTACACAGACAATGTAGCAATGTAGAAGCTGTCTGAATAGGAATTAAATACACTGGATGGAAGGACTGGTGCAGTAGCGTGCAGTACAAGTGTCATATTTAGCCAGTGGTGGAGTCCAGAAACAGCCTCTAAGCACACAGCGCAATTTTTCTCTTCTCCAGGTCTTGTTAATTTATATGGCATGAACTTACAGTGCACGCAGCATCTGTGCAGAGTTCCGGAATCCGTGGTATATCACTGGCGGCTGATGCTAAGACAGTGCATAGTAATGGTCTTAGTTGGAAGGACTATGGAGCCACTGCAGGGGTTGCAGCAGCAGGTAGAGAAAGCATAGTCAAAATGGATGACAACCCCCTTGCTAATGTTCCACTAGGGATGGCACTGAGCCAGGATATGCAAATGTGGCACAAATAGGAGGAATAAAACCTATACATTGGAGCTGTGCCCAAACCCCATTCAGACAAACCGTTCATCCAGGCATAGGTCAGATTACAGCAATGAGAGAACTCCTAGAATCCAAGGGTTCCCTGTGACAAATCCAGATGCGTCTTACTTTAATCCTTTTCAGACACAGTGAGGATAAAGCTTTGATTAATGAGCCACGATAAAGAGCTTCATTGTACTATGCAAACCCAAACATCTCCATTCAGCGTATTTCAGCGGCAAATTCATTCCCCCACTGTTTCAGTGAATGGAACATGATATTCAGCCAGCGCTAAGTAACGTTATGGCAGACAACACACTTGGTGTAGACATCCTGAGAGAAGGGACTGATATGGGCAGAGCTCTAAAATAATTTTCTGTTTCAGACAGATTTACTCTTGCAGTTTATGTATAGCTAGTACAAGTTATTTATTGGTTTATCTTGAGACAAACACTGAAGTCAGCACTCCCAGACTTCAAGGGCTAGTGGGTACCTAAGGCGAGTGGCTCAGAGGCTCAGTGAGGCGAAATCTCGGACTCGGTTACTAGCCTCAGTCATACCCCGTCTCCTGCTGGAGAATTGCTGAATTATGCTCCCTGGCCCCCCAGATAATCCTCTCTCCCCCATCTTAATGGTAAGACAGAGAATTTATAACTTACTTGTTTTAATGCTCTGCAGGGTCTAGGAGACACTTGATGGTTTTATAGCAGTTGAAAAAACAGAAGCTTGAAATTACTTTGTAGCTGTAATCCAGCTACTCTTGATTTTTTCCTGTTTATTAGCTTTCTTGATGGATTGTTTGTGTTTCCACCATAGCTGCGTTTCAGTACAATCAGGCCGTTACTCAGTGGGAATTGCAAATGCACATAACTGTTTATGTGCTCTAAAGCAAAGTAGCTGGAGCATTCCCCTCCTCCCTCTGAGAGTAAGTCACCTGAGGAAGCATCCTTGCTTTCAGCGCATCATGAACTAGCACATTGCTTGGCACGTGGTAACGAGATCACAACCAGCAACTTTGCAACTTCCTTATCTCTTTCTAATGCAAGTGAAAAATCTGGTGGTTCTTCCAACCTAGAAAGTACTCTGGGAGGTTAAGTCTCCTCTTGCTCCTCTTACCTGTACATCTATTAGTACATGTACTAATAATGATAGTTATAACTATATAACCAAGACCACTATAACAAGGTGGTCTTGGGTACCTCTTAATTCTTTTTCCCCGCTGCACGTGACAGTGGTGTTAAGCAGGAGAACAGACTGATGTAAGGATGGAGATGCTGCTTTCCTGCTGTGCTTACGAGGTATTGCGATGGAAGTCATGATTTCAGTCTATTTTGAAAGAATATGATGATGGAAGAAACTGTAGACAAGAATTTTAATGAGCTTATTTCACCCCCAAAGCAGGAATATGAACTCAATTTTGCTTTGCACAATCCCCCCTTCAATGCGGAAAGAGGCTGCAGAGTGCGATTCCTGTAAGAAAGGGATCTTGTTATTCTTGTGGTGTCAAATACAACTCAAATTCTAATCCTAGTGGGGTTACCCTCTGACTCAGAGCAGTACTGAGTGGCAGGAGCATGCAGTGGTAGATAAAGTGGTCCCTTATTTATAGATACACATACACCAATTTATCTTCCATTTTCTGCAACAGCATCTACCGTGCTTGACCTTGTTCTTGAAGCCTCAGATGAGGTTTTCTGTTTTTTTTTACATGACCAGCAGCTAATCTGCTTGTTGGTGCTGATTGGCAGTCCTGTTCCCCCCTTCCCCCAACACCCAGTGTCTCCGTTGTACGTAGCATGAAGTAGCATTATGCCTTTCAACAGCAGTGAACTATTCGATCAGCTAGGCCACCTCATAACACTTCACATCTTACTTAGTGAATAGCCATGCCAAGAAGTGAGTTGTACCATTCTGGTCACGTCTCAGTTTGGAATCAGTAGCAGGCAGGCCAGGGACTGCGTGAGGAGTTGCCTGTTCCACGGTTAGAAAGGACACAGCACGGCTCATGGCTCCTCAAGCCAAGCAGAAGTCGGGCATTACCTCACTTTCTTTGCACTCCTCATAAATGGATGAGGGCTCGTACATCTCACTGGGCTGAGGCTAGGCTTGCTTAATGGACTTGCTTAAAAAAAAAGTATTAATTATTTCCACACTGGCTTCCATTCGTTATCCCTGTTTTACAATACTGTACCGCTCTCCTGCAGAAGCAGCCAATATAATTGACTTTATCGGTTACCTCCACACTGCAGCAGGCATGACCAGCACTGCTGCTTGTACCTGTCCTTCATGTGAGAAGCACCAGACAATCTGCTGCCAGCAAAGCACGCAAGGGATGACAGATTCTTTCCTGACATACATTCTGTAATTATGCAATTCGTTTATGGCTTTACTTGCAAAATGCTGCTGACAAACATCTCTTTTGACATAGCTCTTGGGCAATTGCTTGCTATCTCCTCGTAGAAGTGCTGCCTTATGCCTCTAAGGACAGGTGCAAGTGGAGAAGGTGCTAAATGCCCTCCTGTCTTCCTTTGCTGGAAAGGAGCCCAGAATCAAACCGAGGAGTAGTTTTTCACCTGCCCTGCTAGAGCAGGCTGTAGCACATAGCGTGTGTCCAAGTGCTCATAACCCGCTTTATGAGATTTCTGAAGGCAGTGGTTAGTTGGATCAGCTTTCCAGATTCTTCTTTCTAACCAGCTGCACATCAGGTAGATGCTTCATTTTTTTTCCTTCCAGTGTATTCAGTCAGCTGCTCAGTTAAGCAACAGATCTGCTGTTTCATGAATAGTTAATCAAGTAAAAGGAAACTCTAAAGGAATATGGAGAACAGCAGCTCAAGAAGGATGTACTATTTCAGGAAAAAAACTAAAAATACTTGAGGCTGGGTGACAAGGGGGGAAGAGAGGTGGTGTCCAAGTCCTTTCTCTTATGACCCTCAGCACCACATCTATATGTCTTTTAAATACCCCAGGGATGGTGACTCCACCACCTCTTGAGACAGCCTGTTCCAATGCTTCACAACCCTTTCTGTAAAGAAGTTTTTCCTAATATCCAGCCTAAACCTCCCCTGGTGCAACTTAAGGCCGTTTTCTCTTGTCCTATTGCTTGTTACTTGAGAGAAAAGACTTACCCCCACCTTGCTACAACCTCCTTTCAGGGAGTTGTAGAGAGCAATAAGGTCACCCTTCATCCTCCTTTTCTCCAGACTAAACAGTTCCCTCAGCTGCTTCTCATAAGACTTGTGCTCTAGATCCTTCACCATCTTCGTGGCTGTTCTCTGAACACACTCCAGCACCTCAACATCCTGCTTGTAGTGAGGGGCCCAAAACTGGACACAGTACTCAAGGTGTGGCCTCACCAGTGCTGAGTACAGGGGGACAATCACTGCCCTCCTCCTGCTGGCCACACTATTGCTGATACAAGCCAGGATGCTGTTGGCCTTCTTGCCCACCTGGGCACACTGCTGGCTCATGTTCAGCTGCTGTCGACCAGCACCCCCAGCTCCTTTTCTGCTGTGCAGCTCTCCAGCCGCTCTGTGCAGGACCCACACTTGGTCTTGTTAAATTCCATACAATTGGCCTCAGCCCATCGATCCAGCCTGTCCAGATCCCTCTGTAGAGCCTCTATACCTTCAAGCAGATTGACACACCCACCCAACTCGGTGTCATCTGCCAGCTTGCTGAAGATGCACTCAATTGCCTCATCCAGACTGTTGATAAAGAGAACAGCCGCCAGTACTGAGCTCTGGGGAATACCACCTGTGACTGAATGGAGATTCTCCTTAGCAGGGAGATTCTCCCTGGTCCTCGTTTTGCTTTTAATGTATTTACAGAAAGAGCACAGGCCAGACCAAGTTCTAGTTGGACTTTGGCCATTTTAATTTTCTTCCTACACAGTCTCGTAAAATCCTTATAGTCTTCCCAAGTGGCCTGACCCTTCTTCCATAAGCTATAGACTTTCCCTTTTCTTCCTGAGTTCCAACCGAAGTTCTCTCTTCAGCCAGGATGGTCTTCTACCCTGCCAGCTCATCTTCTGGCACACTGGGATGGCTTGTTCTTGTGCCTTAAAGATCTGGAGAATGTCCAGCCTTCCTGGATTTCTTTGTCCTTGAGGACTGTCTCCCAAGGGACTCCGTCAACCAGTCTCCTAAACAGGTCAATATCTGCCCTCTGGAAGTCCAAGCTGGCAGTTTTACTGATCCCCCTCCTTACTTCCTCAAGAATTGAAAACTCTACCATCTCATGATTAATGAAGCTGGTGAAGGGTCTAGAGCACAAACTCTGAGGAGCAGCTGAGGAAACTGGCATTGTCTAGTCTGCAGAAAAGGTGGCTCACGGGAGACCTTATTGCTCTCTACAACTACCTGAAAGAAGGTTGTAGTGAGGTGGAGGTTGCTGTCTTCTCCCTTGTAACAAGTGCCAGGATGAGAGTAAACAGCCTCAAGTTCTGCCACGGAAGATTTAGGTTGGATATTAGGACGAATTTCTTTACAGAGAGGGTTGTGAAGCATTGGACCAGGCTGCCCAGGGTGGTGGTGGAGTCCCCATCCCTGTAAGTGTTTAAAAGATGTGTAGATGTGGTGCTGAGGGACATGGTTTAGGGACTCTGGCAGTTCAGGGTGTATGGTTGGACTTGATGATCTTAAAGGTCTCTTCCAGCCAGATGATTCTGTGAGCCTGTAATGATCTCTATGTTCAAGACAGCCTCCAGCCTTCACATCACCCACAAGTCCTTCTCTGTTGGCGAACAGCAGGTCCAGCAGGGAGCCTTCTCGAGCTGGTTCCCTCACCAGCTGTGTCAGGAAGTTGTCTTCCACACGCTCCAGGAACCTCCTGGACTGTTTCCTCTCTGCTGTCTTGTATTTCCAGCAGACATCTGGTAAGTTGAAATTCCCCACAAGAACAAGTTGTAGTGATTGTGGGGCTTCTCCCAGCTGCTTATGGGATATTTCATCTACCTCGTCATCCTGGTTGGGTGGTCTGTAAGACTCCCACTGTGATGCGATATCTGCCTTGTTGGCCTTCCCCCTGATTCTTACCTGTAAACACTCAACCCTGTCATCGCCATCGTTATGCTCAAGACAATCAAACCACTCCCTACCGCACAGGGCCACTCCCCCACCTCTCCTTCCTGGCCTGTTGCTTCTGAAGAATTTGTAACTGTCCAGTGCAGCTCTCCAGTTCTGTGAATAATCCCACCGCGTTTCCGTGATGGCAACTAGATCACAGTTGTCCTGCTGTGCAGTGGCTTCCAGCTCCTCCTGTTTGTTGCCCGTGCTGTGGGCACTGGTGTAGGTGCAATTCAGTTGGGGTATTGATCCTGTCACCTTTCTGTGGGGAGGTGGCCTGGTTCCTACCTGACCATTCCCAGGCACTACTGTGATTCCCAGCTGGCACACCTAAGGACCTCGCTCTGTGCTGTCCCACAAACATTGATGTGCCGCTCCCAGGCTTATCTCTAGCCAGCCTGGTTTTATCCCTTTCCCCCTTCAGATCTAGTTTAAAGCTCTTCTGTTGAGTCCTACCAACTCCTGTGCAAAGATCCTTTTTCCCCTTTGATGCAGCTGTACCCCCGTGGGTTGTGCAAACCGACCCGTGATCAAAAACCTCAAAGTCCTGCTGGTAGCACTGGGCTCGGAGGCAGGTGTTGATCTGGTGGGTCTTCCCGTTTCTTCCCACATTAATCCCTGCAACTAGA
>NW_010402882.1:205197-207727 GCF_000710305.1 Buceros rhinoceros silvestris | reverse complement strand
TGGAAGGAGTGACTGCTCTAAATCCACTGGAAGGCGATGGACATTTTTAAATGGATTTAGGCAGGCTTTGAATCAAACCTTATCACAGAAGATGGGACCAAGACAGTTCAAAGCAGAAAGTCTTCCACACATTTCCACCTTTTTTTTTATTATTATTTTCATACTACTCAGGCTTCCCCAGCTTTCCCCTGTGAATGGAAGAGGGATAAAATGCAGAGATTGTATCAGCTACTGCCATTTGGGATACCTTTGCTCTCAAGAAATTTAGTATTTGCTGAACATCCTTTGCCCTGGGACACTGGTTAGTCTATTATGTAAGTCGGTACCAGGAAAGATTCACACCCCCTCCCCAAAAGAGCTAGGACTGTACTTTCATTACTTCATGCCAATCAACAGATAAGACAAGTTGGCTCCTTTCATGTTTGTCCCTAATGGATCTCTACCTTGTAAAATTCCTCAACAATATGACACAATTAAATGTTATTTGTTGTCTTTGCTCTGTTGAACTCCACATGCAGAACAGCAAGCCAGGGCAATGCATTTAACCAAAAGCATTGAAAGGACTTTGTAGAATTCACACTGGAATACAGACTTCACCAGAGTGTACCTTTCCCTTTTGCCCACTGCAGGCTCCCCCTTCCTCTCTGAGGAACAAAGAACCAAGTAAAAATAGGAAACTGTCTGAACTGAAGATTGTTTTAATTTATGTCGCAAGTTGCTATGCAAAAAAGCCCTCTGAAAAAACAGCACACCAACACCAAAGAGCACTTCATCATAGCATTATTACCCATTTATTAAAATAAGATTGCACAGACTGGAGAAATGAGTGTGACACATCCCCGGGGGTTTTCTGGAGGTAGACCTCCAGCTGTTTCGTTCTCACATGCGCTCCTGTTTACAAAGACACGGAAAAATGTTTGCAATTCAGTTCAGTGCAACACAATTTTACATTGTTTGCTGGTTTTCTTTAAGGCAGGCCAGGAGCGTGCACAGCAAGCTGGAAATGTATGCGTTGGGGAGACAGGGTTCCCATCTTCCAGGGAGAGTGGGGGAAACACACGGCAGTCGTTAATTTATACCCTGGACAATGCTATAAATTGTAGCATTGCTGACAATTCCTGCCCAGTAAACATGCTCAATTTCGTCTCCTGTAAAAAGGTGAGCAGGCACTAAACAGCAACACATTTTGATTTTCATTTAGCCACTTTAATGATAGGTGATGTTAGCGGAAAAGATCATTTATCTTCAGATTTATTTCATACGAGATAAAAGGCCTTGCCAATTTTTTAAAATTCATTTACACAAGTGAATAAATCTTCTGAAACAATAAGTGGGAAAGTCATATTTCTTTAACTTTGCTAAAAACTGAAAATGCTGATCTTGGAGTGATATAGACAGCACTGGCATTTTAATCAAGAACGTAAAGACTCCTCTACTAAGTAAGAGGCACAGCTTCACTTCAGAAAAAATATCTCCTATTTGGAGAACAGCCTTTTTAATGCATTTTGTCAAAAAATCTCTGACAAATAAGGAGACGTGCAATTTTTATATCAACTTCATTTTTAGATCGGTCCCAATGTGAAGGCTACCTAAAAATAGACCGAACCTAACCTTTCAAATATCCATACTGCTGCATACCAGAAACACAAGCTTCTAGTGCCTCTCACGGCTTTCAGAGCCCTGTGCCATTCCTGTCTTCTCCTCTAGCACATTATCCCATGTTGTGCATCTCGTGCCCAGGCACGAGGTGAGCTGCAAGTTGCAATGTGCATCGCACTGCAGTATGTGATACATGTTCACTCGGGGCGCGCAGCAAGATCATCAAAACCAGCCTTCCCTTTTGGCTGTTTGAGTTTGCCACTAAAAGAACACCAGCGGCACTGAACCTAGTAAGTGGGGATGTGACAGTGAAGCTGTGCCGGCTGACCCAGCAGCTCTGCTCAGAAAAAGGAAGCTGTCTGGTTTGCAGCATACCACCCTTAAAAATACGAAAGGGAACAATCAACTCTTCTGTCTTATTGTTTGCTACAGCACTTGCAGACACACTTCTACCCGTTTAAAGACGAGACTTTCCAGCAATGCACTGAACTCTGAGTGACTGGTGTAGAATTACAAGACAGCAGAATACACGGTAACTATTTCTTTGCATTGCACTTTCTAAATTGTGATTCTGCTTGGCCTTAACAGCGTAGGTCAAATTCATCCCAAGCACAATCTCAGCAACTTCAAGTCAGTAGTACCTGAAAAATCAATGAAGTTATAACAAGGGTGATTTTGGCCCAGGCTGTACAAATACTTACTATTATTGCATATATTCTTCACCGGGTATGATGCTTCAGTGAATATATTTTCATGTTCTCTACTGCTAAACACTCTGCTTAGCAGGTCCTGAAGGCAAACCAGGAGCTGGAACAGGAGAAACCTGTACTAAACCAGGTTGTGGGGCTGCCCTGGAGGCTTTGAGTGACTGCAACTTTTGCTTACATGAAATAGAAAATCACCCTTATAACTGTTGTTAGCTAGCTACTCC
>NW_010402882.1:198182-205109 GCF_000710305.1 Buceros rhinoceros silvestris | reverse complement strand
GCAGGAATGAGCTCGAAAGGACTTGATTTTCCTTGTTTACTGTCATGCTCTGCTCTGACAGAGTCAAAAGTTTATCAAGGCATTTTACCCTGTCAAAAAAAAGAACAAAATAACTTACACTGATCAAACAACGAAACAAAGCAGCGACAGACTAAATGACTTCTTTAAAGAATTTTGGATGGAAAATGTCTTACCTGCTGACAGGGAGACAAGAATAGCAAACAAAGGCATAGGAATAAAATCTATTCAATAAAATATCGATTTCGTTATCACCACCTATTCAACTTAATTTTCTTGGCATCCATATCCCTAATGCAGGTTTGTGATAGATCGTACAATCACTTTTTAATTAAGCCCTACTGTGCTTTGTATTAAGAACAAGGCAGTAGATATTATGGCACAATATATCTACCAAAATATTTAATGCTTATCCTTTTCATTTTGGTATTTAAAAGTTGTTCTCTTAGGAGGTGGTATCAGTATTTAACAACATTCTTGACAGCAAGTATAAAAAATAAAAAGCTTCACACTTAATCTAGCCATGTCAAAACTGAAACTCCTTAAAATAATTGCTTTCTGAATATATGGTATTTCCATTGCATTATTTTATTATTACCCAGCTTTCAACATCTTAAGATCCAAAACTTGTTCTCACTCCTACATACTGATGAGATACAAAGTGGCACAAGGATAGAAAACTGACGTTTGTCCAATACAGTTGAATGGTACATGAAATGTTATCGTGTTACAAGAGGTATTTCATGAGAACTGTAGAATACTGGAATCATCCAGGGGTGGTAGTATTTTCTCTGCTGCTTGTGATGGGGCAGATCCCACAGAAGAATAGCAGCTCTTCTTCCAGTAGAGCACTGGCTCTTTTCAGAGGGCAATGTTCACTTTAATTACGAAAATGTACCCAACACCTTCTTCCAAGGAAGAAAAGACTGTTGTTGCATATATAATGTGGTTTTAGGTTTTAATCCAGAAATGAATTGGTAAATATAGTTACATTATGGTATACTATTTTTTATTCTGTACCCATAGTAACCAAATTAATCTCAAGGCGCTGCTGGCATTAATTCAATCCGAAGCTCATACTTTGGATTTCACATATGTGCCTTCATCCTATTCTTCTTCTCAACTAATAAAACGTTAATATATGGCAATATATTTATTTCTGGTTCAGTTCAAGTTGAGGAGTGCAGTACCTTGCAGAAACATAATTAATATCAATCTTATATTACAACACTGTGGTTTGGTATACAAAAAAAAAAAAGGTGCCAGCAGATGAGGATTAAACAGATGACCCAAGAGTTCATTTCTAGCTGTAACTTCTCTGTCTCTAGGACAGGGATGGCCAGTTTTGCCTTACCCTTCAATCTCCATTTAAAAAAAAACAACATTAACATAAGGCCAATAACTACACTAACTATATCACATATCCTAAAAAGAGGATAGGGGGTTTTGAAGCATGATAGCTTCCTCTATACCACTGTGAGTTGGGCATGCACTGGCAATAACCTAGATCCCACAGTGACCCAGCAGTGCTGTCTTCAGCAACACCCACTGGCATGTTTTTTCCACTGGGACCTATCAGCCCCCAGCCAAAAAAAGAAAAAAAAAAATCCAGTCATTAGTGAAAATACATCTTATAGCCCAGGAACTGCACTTGAACTGCTCAAGAGACAGAAGCGGCTCCACAGCTGTGGTGTAGCCATGCTACTCTAGACCATCGCAAAAACACAGTTCTTTTCTCAGGGCCTAATTTGGGCAACCTGAGACCCCAGGCACACTACTAACACAAAGTCTCAAAATCTGCTCTACTCGTCATAGTTAGAGAGGTCTCGCAGCGATGTTCAGGAGCAGTTCACATTTCTTGGAGCCTTTTTTCCCCAGTCGCTTGCAGTTCCATTGATTCCCAGGAGCACTACTGTCCCCAAGTATTCTGGTGCTTTCAAAATGCCCACTTGCAATAAACCATTGCATTGAACCATGCCCACTTGATCCAACCACCACCAGAGCAATAGGACCAGATTCTGTCACCCTTACTCACGACGTACAACAAGCAGTCCCATCAAAGGGGTGAGCTTGCATGAGGAGCTAAGGTGGTATTTCTGGACAAGCAGAGGCAGCATGGGTGAGCTGTGGCTCAGCATGTTAAAATCTCTGCTCCAAAGGCACCACCATTATGCCAGCATAGAAGCTCAGTCCTCAAGCCGTACATGGGTCATGCAGCTGTAGCAAAGCTTGACTTCGGCTTATAAGGATCCCGTGTTGTGGCACAAGTCACAGAGATGTTTGAGCAAGCCCAAAGCCTGGCTGCACTGGCAGCACCATGCCCTCCACTGCAGGACACAGAAGACTCAGTGGGTCCCTCCAGCAGGCACATCCCTCAAGGCTGAATGGAGAGATGGACAAGCCCAGGGCTTTGCAAAAGGACCCTGACCCATCTCAAACAAACCAGCACAACTCAGGGCTGCACAGAACACTGGGGTACACAGAGCCCTTCTGATCATTTCAGTTTCTGCCTTGCTAACAGTGCCATAAAGCTCCCAGGGGCCCCAGTGTGTCTCTGGGCATTCACGTAGGGCTCCCACTGGCCTTGAGCACTGCCTGAACACTGCATCCAAGGGCACAATATAGTCCTTCACTTTTACCAACTGCTGCAGAGTAAGAATTCCTAGAATGGCTCAAACACATACTAGTTCAAATATGGGTGCTTTCAGACGTCTTCTTTTCTATTCCAAATTATGTGCTTTGCCAGCTTCAAAAAAACAGATGGAAAATACGTCCCTAAATGTGCACCCTTGTGATCATTCCAAAAGGAAAGCAGCACCAAGTAGCTTAAAACGTTTGCTAGAAAAACTCTTTTCCATATCATGCAAATAGCAGACAAAAATAACTGCTAAGCAATTGATATACATACAAATATTGGTTATTTTAAACAGTAATTTGTTATTGAGGACATCTCACTGAAATATTATAATATTCAATTTCCTCTGCATTTGCATGGAAAAGGAGCTGGAGAGCGCATGATCATTCATTTAACTATTACATAAATATGCCTATGATAAGATCACACGGCTTTCAAGCCAGAGTTCAAACACATGTTTAATGCATGAGAGTATGATGAAGAAACTTGTGAACTCACAGGTCTTGTAGCCCAATCTCAATCAGATACGAACTTGGTGTAAATATGTACAGTGCTTTCCAATAGCACCATGTCTCCAGGGAGCAGTCTGACATCAGCAAAGGAGACAGGTGGTTCCCTTTCCAACCCAGGAGGGGAAAAAAAAAGAAAAGGACTTAAGGCACTGTGTAAATATAGCAATATTTTTTCCTCAGTGTTTTGCTATGGTTTTCATCCCTTAATGAAACTTCAGTGCATGAACAATTCTCATAACATCTTTGCTACAAATCAGTGAGTGGATGTCACGTCCTAAGATATTTATAACCCTAAAGGTAGTGGTAAGTGATACTGTTTGGCAGCCTCGGCTTAAAAGTGCTGAAGATTTTTGCCTTTCGGTTTGCTAAGCAAGGAGTTCCAAGAAGCCACAAACCCCCAGTTTCCTTGCTCTAAATGTATCCCTTTCCTATAGCAGGTCACTGTTACTAATAATGCCTGTAAGAATGACAAACAACAGTCAGTCACAGGCACAGAGCAGGTCACAACTGCTTTCAGCTAGCTCAACTTTGTAAACAGCGCGAGATATGCTAAACCCTGCACAATGCAGGGTCATTTGATTTTGAAACCGACAGTACAAGAATTCACACGTATGCTAACCTGCCTGTAGAATAACCCAGTTTGGCCTTTCTTTCCTATCTGTACGTAGATCCTTTTTTTACAAAGTGACAGCCACTGCCTCTTAAACCATTTTCTTTTGTTGCATTTCCTTAGAAATACAAATCTTGTTCCTTGGCAGCAGTCACTGTAAGTGCTGTACCACATGCCCAAACTAGTTCTCAGTCACAGCTTTAATTCACAGTAAGTGGCACGAAAGGAGGTCAACACTTCTCAGAAACCACTTTCAGTTCTTTGCTGCTTCAGTATCTATTCTACAAAGCCATCCACCCTAACAGAAAGCAAGTTGTTTCTCATATTGCGTCCCTTGCTTTTTTATTATTGGCATCTTTATGGAACAGGCTGCAGAATATATGATGGAGTAAAAGGCAATTATTCCTGGAATCACATTCCTGGTCTCCCTTTTGCAAGAGTCTAAAAATGTAAGTTAAAAAAAATAATAAAAAATTAATACTTTCCTCAACAGAAATAAAATGCACCCCCCTTTTTTTTTTCCATGCAAAAAGACTTTATATAAATGGCATCTTGCAACTCCGTGTCAATCACTGTATCTTATTTTCAGTTCAGTTTGCTTGCTTACAGAAAGATTATGATTTTTTATCAACCCAACCAACACACGGAGGTTGAAAATCAAACAGCCTTCTTTTTGCCGTGATGCATCACTGGCAAGAGGAATGGCCTTGCTGACAATATTTTGCTGTCACATTTGCCTCTACAGCTTCACTGCCTTCTCTGTGATCAATGAAAACAGATTTTGACCTCATCTATTTCATTTCAGACCATATTCTGCCCTGAGGCACATGAGTACAACCTATCATAGTTATAGTGGCAATTGGGGCAGAATTTGTTCCTTTCCTGACAATTCAATATGTGATTCATGAACCAGAATCGAATCCAACTCTCGTTCCCTACAGCTCCTCTGGTTCTTGGCATTAGCATTGGTAAAAAAGAAGCAAAGATGAATTTATGTTGGTCGTATCAGCAGAACTGGCTGGGTAGTCAATAATCAGACTGCTCAGCAAGATGCTACCAGACCAAAAGTTAGTTATATTTAAACATCTTATTCCATAGTCTGTTTTCTTTCCTCACTTATCCCTTTGTTGTTTAACTACTGGGATCACAAGACCTGGAAAAACTCCTCCTAGTGTTGAACATTTCTAATTGGCTTAATAAAGTAAACAGAAAAAAGGTAATCCTCTCCACAAGCATAACCTGAAATAAAGCACAAACCTCACAACAGTAGATGTGGGATACTTGGTGTATTCACAGGGTATGCAGTTGCAGGCAATAACCGGATGATCAAGTTTCCCATTTATCCCCAAGACAATGAACCGCTTTTGAAAACACAGACTCCGTTTATATTCACACATCCCTCCGTGGGCCAATGCCTGCACGCATTCTTTCATACAATTCACTGCACAGCAGAGGTGAGAACACTTCAGCACACAAGGTACGGAACAGACACATATGAACGCCATCTGAAATACGCAGCATTCTGCTGATGAACCTGCATTGCGGGGCACTTTCTATGCACAACCTACAGAAGGAGTCCATTCAAGACCACCCAAGGAGCTCTGGCACTTCAGAGCCGACACCAGGAGCTCATGTTTTGAACTTTGGAGGTCCCCAGTGTCTCACTCGAGATGACAGACATTGAATGCATGTGTTGTACAGTGATTTTCTGCAGGGCTGATTTACCAAGCAGAAGCAAGGTGGACATCACCTTGCTTCTTCTTGGTAAGAAGCAATCCAAGACATCTAACAAACTCCATACAGAAGACTAATCTACAGTACATTTGGCGTACAGCAAAAATAAACTCCTTAATATAACAAAAGTGCTAATCAACATATCACATATTAGGCCTGCAAAGCACCAATTACCTGATGAAGAGGGGGGATTCTAAACGGTTCCAGTTCCCTCAATTACTTGACTATTTACATCAGTGGAAGTTAAGGAAAACAATGCCTACAGAACCACACATGAAAATGCACACAAAGGATTTGAACCAACATTTGAGTTCAGATTTAAAGGTAGGAGGAGAAAAACTATTCAACAATAAAACAATACAGCTCAGGACCTCCGAATTCTGCTGCATATTGTTACTGTACTGGTTATGAGAAAACTTCTCAGAAGCAAATTATTTTCATTTCCCTTATGACTTAAGAAAAATACACTCTAAGAAAAACCCAGAGCCTGATCCTGCCCTTCTGCAGCCCCACCAACAATAGCCTTAGCACAGATTCCATCGAGGCAGGATTTATCCTTTCCTGTGGGCCATGCCCTGAGTCCAGAATAACGTGGAATCTTCAGTAAGACCTTATTCACCAGCTAGCTCATTGAGATTAGCTGTGGTTTCAAGTCTTACTCATTCCAAGCAAAGGATCTACAAACACCCTATTGCTCTGTACTGCCAGACAAAGAAGACATGAATAATTTGGGGAACATTTCCAAAGGCCCAGAGAGAAACTGAGTATCTTCTGGGGGGTTTACCTGAAGTGGGTAAACTCTCCTGGGTTTGAAACTCACAAGGTGTCCTTTCTTGTAACGAAATAACTACAACTCCCATCTCTTTCTTTCTTTTGTAGGTACCATGACCTAAAAAAGGATTTGCAAACAAGCTTGGAGAGGGGAGAGAGGTCATGTGTTTACTGGATTTTTGTTTATTTTCTGCAGCTATTTCAGAGAGTTTCTCAAAATTTTTAAAGATCTGCAAATCTTACAAGGTCCATCTTGTCAAAGTGACATGTGTCTAGTTTCAATTTCTTTTATTTCTTAGTATTTTTATTACACTAATTACAAACTACATGAATGCCCACGCAGTGCTTTAAATAAGGCTGCAAATATCCTCTGGAGCACCATCAGCAAAAAGCTTCTCCTCCTAAAAGGAAGGAAGAGCCAGCATGACTTTTTGATCTACTATTTGCTGTTTCGTAAAACGGCAAGAAAACTTCTGCCTTAAGGGCCAAGCCCTGCTCCTTCGGCAGCGAACGAGACCACAAGGGCTCTGTGTGCCACACCAGTGTTGCACTTGGAGGCAGCGCACCAGAGGAAGGAGCCTGCCAGAAGTGCTGATTCATTGCAGCGACTGAAGAGGTTGCTTAGTAGCTAAGCTGGGGGGGGGGGA
>NW_010402882.1:182042-198128 GCF_000710305.1 Buceros rhinoceros silvestris | reverse complement strand
AGAGGTGGGTTAGTAGTGAATCTGGGGGGGGGGGATGGGTGGGTGGCGCGGAGAGAGACGGCAGAGAGAGGGGGACATCTGGATCGGTGCAAATAAATAAATGGGGGGGATGCCAAAGTTTTTGCAGAGACTGGATCTCTGAGATCTGTGCTTAACATGTATGATAGTTCGTTTATTAGAACAAAACCTGTTAATACAGCTCTAGCCATGGGGGTAAAAATACTTGCAAATGCACAGAAGTCATGTAAATCAGAACCGCTACTCTATTTTACCAGAAATTTTCTCCAATAATTAATTTCATGACTTAGAGCAAATGTGCATGGTTGGAAACAGGGGCCCTGCTGATCCCAATCTCACAGCATAGGATACTTTTGTTTTTCTATCTGAAATATGCAGTAGATGCACTCCCTGGCTCAAACCCAGGTGCAGACTAGGTGTTTTTGTGGTTAAGCACTGTCTTCTAACCTGGTTAAGTCTACGAATAACTTTTCCTGGTTTGGAGTTGCAACGTATCACACGAAAAAAAACCCAGGATTTTAAAATCCGAATTCTCAGAGCTGTCACGTTTATAATTAGAATGATCTGATACGACTGGCATTAATGTGAGGTAGGAACGTATCACTGAGGGCCAGCAGACAAACTGAACTATTTCTCACCCTTAAAAAGGGGATTCTTCCAAGTAGAAATATCAATAGAGTCACAAGGGCTCTGTGCAAAAGTAGCACCTCTTCATCCTCATACCTACTCTTACAAAGTCCCGCACTGCTGCTGCCTAACTTAGCCCAGCAGACCACACCACCCACCGAACCCCTGACAACTGCCCTGACTCCTTGTGCTAAACCCAGATCCTCTTCTGGGTAGAAAATGACTTGTTTAGAAGTGCAAGTTGTTTTGGAGCTACCTGTAACACTCCTAAATTGTACATAAAGACAGCATCTCTGTTGATATTACATATAAATAGAGAAGACCCCCACACTGAAATGAACTAGGTTTGATAAAACACTTTGTTACCAAATCACTCACTAGATGCAGAGCTGGTTGCAAGTGTAACCTTTTTACGTGCTAATGAAAGTATTTTTCAGGTGGTCTGCCCCCATATTGGAGAAAGAGAAGAAGAAAGGAGAGAAGGAAGGGAGGAAAGGTGGGAAGGAGCAAAAGAGGGTACACTATTGTAGCTACTGAATGAGCACACAATCCAAGAATCACAAAAACCAGCAGCAGACAAAATGAGAACGCTGTCAGGAACCTGGCAGCACCAGTACGTTCAGTGAAACAACAAAAAACAACCTGGAAGACAAGAGAAAGTCTGAATGCAGATACTGATGTATTTTTTTTTTCCTGGAAGAGGATTTATGATGCCAGATTTTGGTTGTCTCTTAATACCCACACCTGGCTAAATACAAATTAAATTAATTTTACAGCTGCAATCTTTCCACATTTTGCACATGGTGATTTGCTGAAAGAAACCCTATCACAAGGTGTCAAAAAGGAACATAAAACTTAACATGCTATATTTTTTGAGAGACATCAACCGTAATTATAGGAAACCTAACAAAGCTGTTCCTGAGAGAGGTGGATGGAGATGCACAGCAGAGTGCCTGCGCCCCTTTGCAGATGGAGAAGCTCAATCCAGGCGAGTACAGTGGGAAGGCCACGGGGGCTCACACATATCAAATAATAATAGTACTATGTCTCTTCCTTCTGCCATCCACTCACTGAAATCAGTGTGAAAGCAGCATGGAGATGAAAATGCCATGGCCGTGGATTAGGCTAGAGCTGCCTACATGACCTGAAATGACAACCATCATCCCTCATCCCTCTTACTTCCACATGACAACCCTCATCCCTCTTACGAACAAACTAGATCACTGATCTTGAAAGTTTTACTAGTATAGTATGGCCAGTCCTTATGCCAATGTATTTAGCTTTTCTTAAAAATCAGTAGAAACTGTGTCCATAACATAGACCTGATATTACTGTACATCAGTGGCTAGCACTGAGTCAGTGCTGTGTGAAAAAAAGAGATGGTGATATTCCTCCAATAAAATAGGAAATTGTAGAGAAGACTATGTCTGAGAAACAAGGTGTGACACTTATTTCAGAGTTAGAGTGGGAGTAGCTTACCTGCTCAGAGTCAGTATCCTCCTTAGCTCAAGCCCAGACTCTGCCACACTTTCTTGGTTTAGTGCTTAGGAGAATGAAAAATGGTGCTGTCCTTTAGTCTCCGTATTACACCTATAAAAACACATCTCCAGGAAAGCAGTATTTTCCCCGTTGCTTTCTGATGGTAAGGATCATATCAGTAATGCATTTGGCTCACCTGCCTGGAGCCAGGCATGCCCACAACAGGAGGGGAGACCTCCAAACTGGTCACAGTTGTGCTAAAAAAAGCATCAGGTCCTTTACAATACAAAATCCACAATTTCATAAAATGGGTCAGTGCTGAAAAAAAGCTCTTGCTCTTGGTGTTAAAAGAGCAATTTGCTTTCTGGTATTTTACCTGGCCCCATATTATTGCAAGCGTGGTATGTTAATGGCTATAAGTATGTTATAGCACCAAAGGGTCCCAATTTTTTAGATTTTGCCGTTCTTTGAAACTTTTAGGCTCTATGCTGGCGTTAACACTCAGAAAGATAATGCCCCTTTCAGAAAGCAAACTAGTATACCACTTTCCTGGGTAGACCTGGGCTAAACTATGAAAATGTCAACAGATCTCTTTCAGAGTATGAAGAATGGCAATCAATTGTTACAAATATGCTGAAGAAAACTTGTAAGGTTTTTTTCGCTTTGCTTTTTGGTATTAATAGCTGGGCTTGCACTCAGTATTAATCCCTCCCATATTTCTCAGTTCTTGTGTAGGAAACACAGCACAGTTCTACTGCTGCGGCATTTCGAAGGCTGCACAACATGCCGTACATGCCATTGCTTGACATTTTATTGACAACAAAGGCCCGCAGCATGGCAGCGTTTTTAGAGATGGGATTAACATAATGAACTCCATCTCCATGGGTTTTTCACAGCATTTCTTTATATATCAGAGCAAAAAATGATCCAAACCAGAAACAAACATTTTTTCTACTCTTTTAGGACACAGTCCCCTCTGAAATAATGGGATTGTACAGTTCTAAAGGAGAGAAAAGTCTGTAAGTAAAGGAGCACATTTGTAATTGGAAGCAGAATGTAACTGCTGAGGATCTAGGAAACAAAAAGGTATTAATATTTCTACAAGGCAAGACGAACTCAAGAGTGGGGCCTGCACTAGTACGGCATTACAGCTGATAAGAGTTAAGCTTCATGATGAGATAGTAATGTGAACACCACTGAGCCTTCCACATGGGATCTCCTGCCACCCAGGGACAGGCTGAAACTGTCCATTTTCAGGGATGCAAAACATCAAGGTTTCAAAATTCCTACAACTCCACAAACAAAATCCAGCAGATACTGCTTATCGCAGTCCCAGGTCAAATGGTCCTTGTGAATGGGTAACACTCACAAATACAGACACCAACCCCAGCTGACGTTTGCCAGATGCCCATCCCACATTTGCAGGATAGTCCTGAGTGCAGGGAAGACAGCAGCACCCTGAGCAGGAAGCTGCAATTCTGTCTGCAGTGCTCTGATCTTCCCCTCTAAAGCTTTAAGAAAACTCTTCAATGAAAAAGTGCTTGGCAGAGTTTCCATCTGTTCTCAGCTGGACTCGCTAGCCAAGTCTGAAGCACACAAAGCTCTTCTTTATTTTCTTTCCTGGTACATAAGTAAAAGTCCACAATATTCATGCTTTTTGCTCAATGAAATGGAGCAATCATACAGCCATCAGTCCAGCCTAAATGTACTAAATGCAGCTGTTACAAAATTAAGTCTAGACCATCAGGAATTACAGTTTCTGCTTTTTGTGAATTTTCTCTCTTTCCTTCTGGTCTGTCCCTTTTGGAAGTCCTGAATCCTAGTCTGCCTTTTCGTAGCCTTCTACAATCACTTAAAAAACTACCCAGGTATCTACATCAGTAACTTACTCAGACCCTTCTGAGGACGACAACAGAAGAAAATGGCCATTTGGTATGACCTCAAACAACAGTTTAAAGAAATTAATGTTGCAAAGGTGCCTTAGTAAGAGATCAAAGAACCAAGCAGTAAAAAGATCACAAGGGCCACCAATTGCAGCAATAACCTTGTCTGCAACTGAACTATTAGCTTTAAGTTAACACATTATATCCACTTAGAAATTAAAGATGCAAACTCAACATGCCAGCTGCTTAGAAAAATGGGGGGAAACGTCCCTGGTCACTGTGGAAATAGAGGTTACTCAGCACCTTTTCTAAAAGTCCCAGCAACTTGCAGAATCACAATTCAGTTTCTCTGGGAAGCTCTGAGGTGCTTTCTAAAAATCAAACGCATTTGTAGCCCACGTCTAATCCCTCCACCCTGGTTCACAGCCTTTGCTTAAGGAAGGCAAGTAAGCTACAATGCAGAAGGAGGCCATGCTCATTTTCCTGACGTACTTCTCTGTGACCTGAACCCACAGTTATGTAAGAGTGGGAAGCATGGACAATTCATTCTTAATGCTAGCTCAGTCCTGGCCTCTCCTGGGCACTGGCTGAAAATAATGCTAAACCATGCTGAATCATTTACAGTAGCTTTATGATGTGGATTATCATTCAGAGAGGACTGACCTGACCCCATCACAGTCGTTTCATGCAGCAACACAGACCGGACTTCAACCAGAGTCTAACGAATGCCACCCACACTGGCACCAACACAAATCATGCATTCATGCAGGAGGCTCACGCATAGAATACAGTTGATTTAAATTTATCCTTGTATTAAACCTTCAGTAATTGCCACGTCCTTGCCTCTTCTGTCGGCGCAGGCAATGCTTTAAAACTATAAGCTGCCCAGACATACATGCAGTTTTTTATTTCAAGCAGCTTCCCCAGTCTCATTTTTGGAAGGATACTAGCCATTATGAGAAAATATTTTGTTAATTAATGCTTCCAGCATTCACACAGATTTCTAATGCCTTTGCTAAAATAATGGTCCTTTATTCTGCGTCTTCCTCCAGACACACATTCTGGTCACAAGGCACAGGAACAATTTACCTCCACTTGGACACATGAGGTCCTGTGCCACAGCGCCGTGCAAAAATGTGAGCTTCTCAGTCATGCAGGACCTGGTCATATGGCTGGCCACTGAATTGCTTCTCTTTCCACTATCATAAAAGGGAGTATGAGATGCTGTTGCCATTTATATTCCACTGATTACACAAGCTATTTTCATGGCAGGACTCTGCTGCTGCATTCCAGCTCACAGACTGAACAGATTGAGCTTTTTTAGTGGATTCTGTTAAAAACGGATGTTGGTTCCGACAGGACAAATTCATTAGGTAGGGAGCTTTTACTGTGAGTCATTTTAAGGTAATCTTTGTACACTTCCTTTTCAAACAGCTTGAACTCTTTGGATGGTAAAAGAGCACGAAAACAATAGTGGCTTTGAGAGAAGAAATGTTTAAAAAGTTGCTTTTGTGAAACGTTAACCCAGAAAACTAAACTCTGATTCTAGATCAGATTTTTCTATGTGTGTTCCCATCCTTACTGATTTCTTTTTACAGATGTACTTTCAAACTACGGGAAACAAAGGTTTTAATTCCAGGACACTTTCATTTTTACTCATTAACTGTCATTATCAATCATTTGTGTTTTCTAGTGAACTCCTACTAAATAACAAGAGATATAAGAATAAATCTTTTAAAAGGAATCAATTTGCTGCACATCAATCCCTGCAGGCCATGTGCTCGTAAGTCAATAGTTTTAAATGAAAACATCTGATCAAGGTAATACACCTGTTAAAGGAGCATAAAATTCCAAACCCCATAGTAAAATATAAAGCTTATGAAGCCTCTTAAAGGAGCCATCAAAGTAAACTATTACATAGATACATCTGCTTCACATCAGCTCCCGTTCCATCAGTGCCACTCACGATAAATGAGCATTAGGACAAACATTTCATAGAGCCTCTGCAGAAAATAGGTTTTACCAAACTTGAGTAATTTCGCTCAAGAAAAGAAAGTAATGGTTTAGCTTTCCATGCAACTTCTACTTTCTCCAATGCCTTTGCAATATTTTGCATCTCCAAGGCAAAATATTAATGATCTGAGCTCACCACAGATCTGCACATTAGCAATTTATTGGTCTTGTTTTACAGACGGAGCAACTACAATACACACATGCAGGGTGAACTGACCAGCGTGTCTGAGTGTGTTAAGAGCTGGGCTCAAGTATCGGCCAAAGCTCACCGGGAATTAGCACTATCGCCGTTACTATGACTATTACTGTTACACAGTTCAATCAGTTTTTCTCTTGTTTCCTACCCTAGTGGCTCTACCTTTCACAGTTTTGCTGGAGGAAGCAAAGCCCCACACCAGCAAAGATATCCTTGCACTTTTGCAGTCTCCCCGCCCCCCCTCATCCTGAAGCAATACCACATGGATGCTCTCTGGCAACATACTCACTGGAACCTGTGCTAGTGGTAGAACCAAGGGGACTTCTGTTTCTCCTTTGTTTCCCTCCTTCTGTTTTTCTGTTTTTAAATTAAACAAAGAGCGCTCAGGGTCCCACCTGAGGGGTTTTTGAGCCCCTTTCCAAAAGCTTCTGGGCCTTTTGAGTCTCACTTGTAATCAGCCTCAAATCACGTTTTGCAGTCGTTAATCCTTCTGACTGCAGTTCGGTTTCACCCAGAGTTAAAAACAGAGGGAAGAGTTGGTACCAACTGTGTGCTCCTGCTCCTGCTCTCAACCTTTTCTCCATCATCTTTTTTCTGAGACTGAGGTTCTTCGGACATGAGAGGAGGAGAAATACAGCTGCACATATAGGGCCAGGGGAGGGACATGATTTCTCCTTCGCACACCACCTTTTTGTTGGGCTTTGCCCCAGTTCCGCACCAAGCCAGTGGCCAAACCTCCTCTGGCTCCACAGCCCTGGGCAAGGCTTTCACGCTCCTGAAAACACTGATTTCACAGTCCTGCATTTTCCCTTTGTGCAAAGGGAAGCTGATCCCAATGCCTAAACTTTCGGTGGCTCTGCTCCCTGCCCACAGACGCTGCCAGGGGTGCACCGGGTGGGCTGCAGCCACCTCATAACAGGAGACAGCAAGCACCTCCTGCACATCTGGGGGGTGGGCGGGTGTGAAGAGACAAGCCACGTCCCCCCGTCCTGTCAGCCTTTCACTTCTTGCTCCAGAGGTCTCTGGTGTAATGTTACCCTCTGGGTTAGCACACAAGTAACACAGGCGACCAGAGTTTCCAGGCGCACCTTTGACATTACCTTGTGAGGGAGAGATGCCATGGCTGCAGCCCTCTCAGCCTGCCCCGGGCGACAGCCCCAGGGCCGGCACGCAACACTTCACTGCGAGCCCAAGCTTTTTTGCCCGGAATCCTCACACGTGGCATTTAAAACTTCTGTCAAAGTGGTTTAACAGCCAGGGCCACTGTCACGCTTTATATAATGCCGCATTTTTGGCATTGTTTTCCAAATGCCCCGTGCAGGTGTCAGCCTGTTTGAAGGGTACGATATGTGTGCTCGCCTCGCCTTCGCCGTCAGTGCGCGAATCGTTACCTCTTGGAAAGTATCGCCTTGGCGCTGCTGACATTTATGTAGAACAGTGAGGTCTATTTTGCCAGCTATGACTTCAGCGCCGTTCTCAATAACTTTAAAGATCAACCATAACAAAACAAAAAGGCTTCTGAATTTTATTGGCACGTGCTGCCACAAGAAATATGAAATACGGTCGGTCACTTGTCACAACTGATCCTTTATTTTTTTTTAAAAAAAAAGGAGGAAAAAAGTCAAACAAAATAAAAAGAGCAATCATAGCCTGCAGAACTGCTCCGAACTGTAAGGCCACATTAAAACAGAGCAATGATTTAAAAAATAGTCTTGTCTGAAATACGGCTCCTGAGGTGAGCTCGGGGACAGAGCACTCCTGGGCAGGGCAGGGCAGAGCACAGCATCTGCTAAGGGTGATGTTCACAGAGAGACAGAGCTGCCCTGGAAAGAATGGGTTAATACTAGCTGCGTGTTACACTCAGCGATGCCTTAAATAATCATCACATGGCTCCTGTAATCTGTTCCATGCTGTCAGCACTGGGTTAGTCATAATAATATCAGATAAGAGCTGTTCAAAGTGACATACTAACCAACATGAGAGCCACATGACTTTCTGGCTACATGGCTGCCCTTCACCTGAACTTTGCCTTAGATAGTTTTACACCAGCACAAGGTGTGCTGGCATTACGTGCCTCGTCCCTGCACCGGTGGTGGAAAACCTCCTGCCCCCACAAGCACCCTGCAGCCCATCCTCTGCAGAGGGGAGGTTCAGCTGCCCCCGGACATCCCTCTCCATTTTTTACAGGCTGGCTCCAGGGTGAGGGAAGCACTTCTGGCAGGGGGCATGCAGGGTGAGTTTTCCTTTTTTGACCAGTGCTTCCTGCCTCTCCCCAGCCTCCGGCACTGCAGGAAGGAGTGAGCTACTCTGGGCCAAACCCTGGAGTGGAGAGGCAGAGGACAGGCAAAGCAGGAGGGGGGTAAGGGCCGGGGAGAGGTCCATGGAGGAGAGAGGGTGCCATGAGGAAAGGTGGCAAGGCTGGAAGGATATGTGGCAGGCAGGGCAAAAAGGGGCAAGCTGCAGTCGTCAAAAGAGGTAAAGGAAATTTTAGAAACAGAGGAATTGGTGTGAGAAACCGAGCTGAAAAAAAAAAGAGGGACAGAACTGGTTGTTGAGGGTGCTGAGAGACAACAAAAACAATGAAAACAATGAAAAAGTAAGAAAACCCAAGCTCTCCAGGTACAAATGCCTGGGCTGTTCTGAATCCACTCACAAGGTGCCCATGGCCAGCCCCAGAGACAGCGACCAATCTCCTCAGTACCCTAGAAACCACAACTTGTACCCACCACTTAGAGGTCAGGTCAGTTCAGGGGAAGTTAATGTGATCTTCCCATATAGCTGTCCGCTCTTTCATGCTTCTTGAGGAGGCTGCCTTTTTTGTTCATGGGTGTAAAGTTTCCTGCACAAGGGTGCCTTGGTGTTCCAGAATGCTAAATAAAAACAGATAATTAGTAACACCAAGCCCAATCCAGCAGCAGGCTATGAGCTGGTGCTAAGCAAACCAGAAAGATGGTACAAATATCCCGTTTAACCAGGAGGTGAAGGGAAATCTGCTGGAGAGCTACAAGACATGCGAAGACATCTTCCTGACAAGTATCACATTGTCCTGCCATTGCTCCAGCAGTACAAAACTGCTCGTGTCCTACAGCTCCACTCTCGGGCTCTAGGAGGGTGCGTCTCAGCAATATGGCAAAGCTCCAGCAGCTGCCAGCCGGGGTGTGCAGTGCAGAGCAGCTCACTGGAGAATGCAGCGGGGACAGTTTGACCACCAAAGGAGTTGTGCAAGAGTAGTGCAGACTGTCAGCCTGGGGAGAAGGCAAGCAGAGGAAAAGGAAATGTAGAAAGGGACTGCTGCGTAAAAGAAGGGAATTCAAAGGAAAAAAAGGGATAATGCACGAAACAGAGAAAAAAATATGTGAAAGGGAAACACAGCATTAGAGAGAAGTTAAAAGAAAATGGAAATATAACAACAAAACTTATTTTGAGTTATTTTCCTGAATTATCTCTGTCCTTATAAACTGCAGCACAGTCCATCTGCAGGTGTCCATCTCCTACAACAGCAAAATTTGCCCCGAGGAGGAGATCTGGATTTTGTATCTTACTGCTAAGTGTTGGTGGACATCACCTCTGTAGCATTAAAATGCCACTGGGTACCTAACGTACCCCCATAAGGGCTCCCCATTAAGACAAAAAGGATGGTGTAGGACAAGCTTGGTGAAGCCAGGGCATTCAGAACAGAAGGGAGAAAAGGACAAGTGTTTGGTACCTGTCTGTCAGCAGTCAGCTCAGGCTGCTGCAGAGACTGCTCACTCAGACCTTGTCCTCAAGACGTAGGAAAGGGGCAGCTGGATTAGGCCCCGGCTTGATGAGAGTGATGATCTGTCTCTCACTCACTCAGCAAGACACCCTCAGCAAAGAGAGAAAATGCACACAACAGAAAGGCATTCCTTCTCTGGCACTTGTGGGTCTCTTGACTATCATGCTAATACCTTGGGTGTTTCACTGGAGGAAGGGAGGAAACAAGAGCTCACATCCAGACTCAGATACAGAAGCTGGGTTGCCTACAGTTAGTCTAGGATGCAAACTGGCACCTCTTGGCTCAGTTCAAACCTGAATCACTTCACGGTCATACCTGTCTCATTTTCTTCACTGCACAGGTAACAGAAAACAACAATGCTCTTTAAGTCCTCAGATTAAGTGGGGTAAATCTGGAAGCATAAATTTTTTTCTTAAAATTAGGTGGCCCCAGTTCCTCCATTGTTCTTGTGGAGAATCACCTCTAAAATATAGTCTGGATACTGTGGGGAGACGACCTGGTGTCAACTCAGGAGCCAGCACCCTTTTTTCCTACCTAACTGCAGCCTGAGTGTGTTTTCTCTTCTACTGACACGTGTCAAAACAGGGTTACACAACACGGAAATGGGTAGAAATGGCTCCCTGCTTTTTTAAGATCTCTAACCTTAGGCAGGGCTCTGAGATGCACTCGTGTCTCCCTCCATGAGAGGCAGAAGGCACGTTAGCCCTCTTCTCTTACTGAGCTGCACAGAATTTTGTTCCAAACTACGCCATTTATTATTCATTATTATTTAATGGGACCAAAGAATGCAATATGTGTAACCAAGAAATATGCCAAGTAATGTTCTTTCCTTTAATGGCTAGATCAAAGGGAAGTTTATGAGGCCAGTACTGGCTCAGCCAGTAGTGGCATTTGCCCCAGATCCTCTGCAACACACCTAGCTCAAGCACACTGTTCTCAAACCTTTAAAATCAGGGAGCAAAAGGTGTGCTAGGCACACCGAGTTCACTTGCCTTTATGAGCTTTTTTTCCCTTCCCAAATAAATGTTTTTGGAAGACCTTTCTCTAAGCTAACTTGCGGTAAGTGCTTAACATAGCATCTCGAGTACTCAAAAAGCAAAACAGTCCTTGGAGAACACTCTTCCTTCTCTCACTGTAAATGCATATAGTGGGTGATGGAAAGGCTCTTAGACCTGCCAGAAAAGGGATGATTTTCAGATTTTTCTCCTTTCTCCTTTAGTCACCAGCTGCTTTTTCAACAACCAGATATCCACACCCCCCCACCCCACCTCAGCTCCCGCCCTTCCCCTCCCTGCCTTACCCCCAGTAAGATTTGTAAATGGCTCTGGAAAAGTTGTAAAACTAGCTTTAGCAGGATAGGCATTCATGCTAATGCTGAAGACTCTCAACTGTGATAATTTAGCAGATCATTAATCCCGCTCTCTAAAGGAGGCTGTAAAGCAGAACTAAATATGCAAATCCTCTTGTGCTTTAAACTTGCATCTGTCTGTCCGTCCATCCAACTATCTATCTATTGTAGTGGAATTCTCCTAAGATCACGCTGTATTCTAATCCGTTAATGTAGCTCAACTGGAGCATACAAGATTAAATGCATAAATAAATAAATAAACATGTAAAAATAACGTGAAGGCCTCAGTACAGTGGGCAATCTTGCAGACTTCACCATTTCCACCACACATGCAGAAAGGGGGTGCACATAGCACGGGGCGGGGGGTGGTGTGGTTAGTAAATTAGCCTTTTATCACAATCCATTGACATTCAAGCATCGACTACTCTAAGGCACAAGTGCAAATGAGGTGGGTGGCCTCTTTCTAGTCCACTTCACTGCACTGCAACACAATCTGGCATGACCTCCAATTCCTATTCAGGACAGCAAACGCTGTGGTATCAGGGGGTTTGGGTATTCTGGCATGGCTGCAGGTGGTAGGCTTGCGCAGTAACTACCCGCACAGTGCCTGGGGCGAGACATTTTGCTCACATGAGCAATAAACTCTCTCAATCAAACGTAACTAAGTGTATGATTTACCATTTGCAGCTATTCTAGCATGGAACTATTCCTGATTTAACTTAGATTCCTTTAGGTTTTTCTTCTGGCTTTAAATCAGAATCCTAAATGAACATTTAAAAATGTAATGATCTTTGCTCCTTAAAAATTGCAGTATCAACGTCTATGGGGCACCTTCACAGTGAGCACTGCAGTGATTTTTAAGATGCAGCACAAATGATAGAGTGCTAACAAATGCAAAGTAACTTTGCGGGTGAAAACTCAACAAGCAGTCCTGGACCCTACTATATGTAAGCAAAGTCAAGGTGGAAGGAATGTCCCCCATCTCCTCAGCAGTTCTGCAGAGCAAAATATGGTAAAAAGAATACACAAAGCTCGCAGAACATAACCCAGTGGAAAATACCAGTTCCTGTTTGAACCGTAAGAGCTCTGGAAGGCAAGAGATGCCTTATTTCTGTTCAGGGGAAAAAGGGGCACTGTGCAGATGGGGAAGACCCAGCTTCAGCAGTTTGTGTCAGGGAATAACAGATTTATTCTTGGTTGGAAAGCCCTGTGGGGAGTTTGAGCAATCTTAAGGCTGGAACTTACACTATCTCTCCAGCAGCCACAGGACTCCACTCCTGTCTGGAAGTGCAGCTGATGCTCCCATATGGGATTTAGCTGCTGGCAGAGAAACTCTCTGATTTGCTACAGAAATCTTCATTCTCCTCCCTCAGTCACTTCAGGGTACTGCGAGGAGAGCTACTCATCTAGGGAGACCTAATGGTCGTCTCTGCCTCTTACACCTTTAAAATCTCTGTACTCTCTCACTGAAAAGCTCATGCCCAGAATATTCGTCTGAGAGGCTTGTGGTCTAAGGGACTACATGAGCTTACAGAAGGTTCTTTTCTAAGTACCAGTTCTGGCTTCCCACTGTCCCAGTAGAAAATGGCACAGTCCTATACAGAGCGTCCCACTGGACTTTGCACATCAGAATCCAACAGGATGATGGCTGAGGCCTATGGATATACCGTGGTGTCTTGAACACAGCGGAAATTACTGACACATGCCATGGGGCATTTGTATGCACATGTAGGCACATGAGAACTTTTATATTTTCTTATATGTACTCAGAAACCTGCAAGCACTCCAGAAACCAAGCAACTGAAATGTCCTCCTGACTTTTTCCTTCTCTCCAGCCTGCTACAGGCAATTTCCTCTTTTGGCTGTCCATACCAAGATCCCCTGGGCTCACCTATTTGGGCTAGACCAGGAGCACAAGTTGCTGTGCTCACTGGGTGGTCCACCGACCAAAGGGTGATGAGAGTAGAGCAATACTTGAATCATTTCATGTCAGACAAACAAGACAACAGAAGCAACTGCTTTACAGTGGCCTATAAGGGTACACAAACAAATGTGGATAGCTGTTGTTTCTGCTGCTGAAACCAGAGATGAAAGTAATACACTAGTATTGGCCTTTGGCATATTGACACTTCCATCTCGTGCAGGGGGACTTGGCTTTCGGTGGAGGTGTTTGATGGTACAGGAAAAGAGAAAATCCCTGTATAAATTAATTCAAATCTACAAGGCACACAAGAGATGCAGCTAGATTCACGCGTAAGAAAAGGAATAGAAGCAAGCACTGTAATTAGTTTTGAAATTCATTTCAAGCCAGAGCATGACAATAACGCTACACGAGCTCCCCAACCTCTGCTCCTAACAATGTGGCTATTCTCTTCTGGTAATTCCTTGTCTCACAGGTCAGGAAGCACTGCATTCTGTCACTAAGCATGGATGTGTTAACTCACATGGAGTTATGGATCTGCACACCTTGCACAAAGAAAAAAAGTATTTGTTTACGAAATACTTTGTACCTCAAACACTTCAAACTCAAGAGAGAGGGAGGGAGAGGGAGAAAGGTAGAGAGGTGGAGACAGAGAGGGATGGAGAGGGAGGAAGGGAGGGGGGGAAAGGGAAATGGAAAGGGGAAGGGGAAGAAGGGGAAGAAGGGGAAGAAAGGGAAGAAAGGGAAGAAAGGGAAGAAAGGGAAGAAAGGGAAGAAGGGGAAGGGAAAGGAAATCTGATACTTATGTATCCATATCTTTTTGTCTGCCAATGGAAATGGACTGGCAATAGAAATTAAACCTGAGTTGCAAATATTCAATGCCTAAATATTATTATAGTGTCCCATATGCCTGGCTCTATTCCAATATGAAACAGCTCAGAAATTAAAAATACTAACAACAGGGACTTTAAAAAATGAAATCCTCACTCACAATGCACACACACATTAAGCTATTTATTTTTATGATATGTGTCAGCTCTGCATCGAGAGACTTTCACAAATACTCTGAATGTGTCCCATGCTCTATTACAGGCACTGGGTATTCAGAAGAACAAGAGTCTGTTAAACAGACACCAGTATAACCACAAGAAATCACAGGGCTTTTTTTTCTGCAATAGTTTAACATAATTTTAATTATATATGAAGAAAAATTTGAATAATTAGCCTTATAAAATATTGCCATTTGCTTCAGTAAGTGTTCAGCTCTTTTCCTCAGTAAATGAATCACATCCCTCCAAATTTCAGGCTCACAACAATGAGCTGCTCAAGAATACAATGCAACCTATTCCAAAAGCATCTTCTCATTGCTGAAGACAAGGACTTTACAAAGGGGATGGCAGAAGTAGCCAAGCAGTCTTACTCTGTCTCCTGCCTACAGGATCATCCCCAAATTCAACTTCTTGCTGGTTGTGAGCCACAAGCATTGTTTTGAGGAGGCATTTTCTAGACTCCTACAACATACTGCAGAATGCTACATGCAGTATGGCTGAAAGCAAAGCAGAAGAGCTAACAATTCTGCTCTTACAACACCAGCATAAAATATACCCCTGCAAAGGAAAGATTAGCATTAATTGCTTGTTGTCAAATTCATCATTTTCCCAAATTTATTAGGAGTTTTGTGCATTGCAGCACCACCAGAATAAGTTTGTGAGTACTGCAATACACCAATCTTTATTCTCCCTTTGGCAAATTAATGCAGATATTTTGCCTTATGAGAATTCCTAATTAATAAGAGGTTTAGGAAAATGTCCCACTCATTTGGAAATCCAGTGCTACTATTATTCATTTGAAATTCAACTCTTTAAGTTTTTTTAAAAAAAGAAAAAAAGGAAAAAAAAGATATGCAGCTCTCTCTTTACGACATCCCATTTATTGCAAGAATATTTAATATTAGTAAATTGGTCCCTTTGGGAATCTAAATGTAGGCACATATAATAATATATGTTGAAAACCATAATTCTATCATAATCACTTCTCATTTTGTGTTGTTGGATTTAGGTTTGGTTTGGTTTTTGTTTTTTTTTTTTTTTTTGAGGGGTGTGTTAATTCAAAGAGGAGGCTTCCTCACTGAAGATTTACAGTAAGATTTGGGTATTTACATAAACGGTTTATGTTTGCAGTGCAAGCTCATTCATGCACAAACAATCCTTTCATATATGAAATTGTTACATGTAAAGCTACAGAGTTAAATAAACTTCTGCACTCCAGATTCACTTCAGGTAATCTGTACAATTTTCTGCATAAAAGACCAGCAGGTGAGCCTGAAAACCACTTCTGAATGAATTAAAATATAGGGAAAATAATACAAGCCTGTACATCAAAGCCCAGGGCTATATTTTCAAAGGACACGTAATGCAGGTGACTCATGAGCACAGTGTGTTCTTACATCTTCCAGGTTTTCTGAACAGTGGTAGGAACAGGCCATTTTAACTCATTCTGAGTCTGTAACTTTAATAAGTGGAAAAAAATTACAAGGCGGACTCCACAGTCAGCAAAAGCTTCCCACGTAGCTCACTCCAGTGAGCAGGAAAGAAGGGTATGCGCAGGGGAACGACAACCAAGAAGAGGCTTAACCTGATTTCCTAGTTTGTATTTCCAGCCCTGCTGACGCACGCCCAAGAAGGTCGCTCGCATGCGATCTGCCGAGGTGTCGCAGCAGGGACCTCGGCACCAGCAGTCCCCTGCAGCCTCACTCCCGCACCCTTCCCACTGGGAAGGAGCATCTCAATTCCATGGCCATCAATGGGGTCTGCCAAGCACTACTGAAGCAAAAGTGGCAGGGCA
>NW_010402882.1:174167-181942 GCF_000710305.1 Buceros rhinoceros silvestris | reverse complement strand
CTCCCACAACTCTTCAGAGGCACTTTGCATTCACATTTTAAAATAGGCAGGTTTTCCACAAGAGAGAAGGAGGAGAGGGAAGAGTATTGTCTTTCTTTAAAAGGATAGTACATTAGTGACGATATTTTTTTGTTAGATCCCGGTTTGTCTAGTTGGGGAATTTATGGACTTTTAAAAATAGATTTTGCCAAACAATTGTGTGGGCAACTGCTGACTTGCAGTCTGCAAGATATCTTTCCGTCAGCCTCGAGAAGATTAAAGCAGGTTCTATTTTCATCACGAGGGAGCTACGGATGTAGGCACAAAGGAGAAATTCACTTTTTGTCCACATCAAGCTGAGCCTCTTGCCAGACGATGCAGCGTTCGCTGCAACAATTGCCAACATAATGTGTTGCCTTCTATAGCCCCTTCAGGTTGAAGAATAGCCTTGTACTGCTACATGTAGAGAGCAGGAGTATTTCCCAGTCCCTGGGTCTCTAGTTTAACGCTAGGACAATTTCTTTCCTCATTTTGCATGCCAAAAAGCTGACAGAAAAATAACATTGGTGTACAAAGGAGCAAAATCTCCCTGCATCATACACATGTGAGGAAGGAAATAGAGATGAAAATAAAACATCCTCTGAAAGATCACAGCGTTACTTATTCTTGTATCTTTTAAGTCCTGATTCTAATCCTAGCAGCACGATGCTCAGAGAGAAGAGCAAGTCACAGCCTGGTATCTACGCCTCTAAGATGGAAGGGGGGAAAGGAGCCCTGCCAGCATATCTGTACAAGACAAACCTTGCACTAAATAGGGCTACAGGGACTTGGGAATGGAAATTATCTCAGCCTTCAGATCCAGGCCCCTGGTGTCACAGGCTACAGTGGGGTGCAGCTCCTCTTGGAAAGTGAACATCAGCACCCGTAAGGCATCTTCCCCACTATCCTCAGCAGAAGGCTCTTCCAGAACCTCACCCTGTTCACAGTTTGAACTTCTTCCCCTATTTTTCAGCTTACCTTTACATGTGGCTAATTTATACCCATTTATTCTCATGGCAACATTGTCTTGCGGCTTCAACAGTCCTTTCTCTCCCCAATGTTTATCCCTCTGAAGTATTTAGGGTAAGCAATCAGATCCTCTCTCTGCCTTTGTTTTGCTAGGCTAGCCAAGCCAAGCTCTTTAAGTCTCCTCTCAGCAGACAGGCTCTCCATTCGTCTGATCTTCTTGGTACCCATTCTAAACTGAATTTATCATTTCTGCACACAGATGCACTGAATTGCACATCACATTTTTGATGGGGTCACAACACTAAATGCCATGGAAATAGCATAAACAGAATAGAGACGGGGCATAATCTAGAAGATGCTCCTGTTATTCTTAGGTACATGGAATCATGAGCACTTACTGGCTCAAAATAAAGACATAAATATATTAACACATAAGTATTTAGACAAACAAATACAGGAAGATTTTCCTGCACTTAGCGAGGAAAAAATTATTCTACCCTGAACCTAAACGGACCTTTGGACAAAAAAGTTTTCTATGCAACCTACTGAACTTAAACCACAGCTGTGCTGCCATGAAATACCATCCTCCTGTTTGTAACAAAGGAAAGGCCCTGTGCCACAGTTCCACCTTCAAGCCATGACAAATACCGGCATGAAGTACAAAATGTAAAGGCAAACTTGGGGAGAAGACCAGCATCTCCAGGTAGCTGCTGGATCTTCTTCAGCTTGACCTGACTGGTTCTGCTGCTGCCAGGGAAGCAGACACAGACTGTAATCAGGGCAGCTCACTAGCTCTCTGGCGAGGCAGCTGAACCTCCCCACTTGGAAGCAGACACACTGACACATCGGAAATAGGTAAAAATAAGATCCCATTGCTGAGGGCCCCAGCACTAAACTAAACTAAATCAAGCAGTGCTGTACAGGTAGTGATTGTATCGAGGTATGCCTCGGTATCAGCCGTGCCTCTCATATGTCAGCAACATCCCACATACGGCTGCAAATACTTGTGCCAGTTAATTAGCAGTGGCATTAAACGAGAAAAGGGACACCGACCAGGACATTGGGGTTAACCTTAGCCTATGTGAGCTGTGCCATGTGATCTTTTATTCCATCTATTATCCACATACTTCAAGAGATTAATCCAATAGTCACTATTTTGAAGGAGCAGATACCATTTTGTTACTCCATATCATACTTCACAAGTCTCAAATGTTCAGCATCTGATTGACAGCTTGAAGAGGTGCCACAAGGTTAAATGACAGCCTATCAATTTTTCAAGGGCAAGAAATCCTTTACGAGACATTCAGAGCTTTTTCCTTTTAGCATTTTTCCATTGTTTGCCAAACCCAAACCTCAAGCATATTCTGGAGTTTAAGGACATGCTGCTGTAACAGGAACCATCAGTCAGCAATGAAAAAATCTGAGAGATGTACCATATGCCCATCCTGAAAACACACACAAATTACAGTACTTTTACAAGATATTACTGCAATGTTTCTGTGGCAAAGCTACTGCTGTTAGCTACACGCCCAGTGTTTGCACCCGCTCATGAACAGGAGCGATAGCTCTCCCAACAGTACTAGAAGGAACTTACTTCTGCGGGCACCACCTGCCACAAAGGCACCTTGCTTCTCTAACCCTGATATAAAGCTTTACACCACATCCAGGACAGCTGATAGCTTTACTAGCCACAGCTATGCCAGGGGAAGATGAAGCTGTGAAAATCCCCACAGAGGAGCCGCTCTACTGGACTGTGAGCAAGGGCAGCCAGACAAGAACTCGCAGCCACACACATGCAGCACTACTTTTCTGTACAGGAGGAGGCAAGTGATTTCCTGGCACAGGTGCAAACACCTGGGAAAGTACCAGTAGGAATATATGAACATTGCCTGGTAGCTGGCAAAGAATGTGAGTTTGAGACCCCCGCTGGAAGGGAAGGAAGCTGGACGGCGACCCTCGTTCACCCAAGTGAGAGCCACTGCCGCTTGCTGGGCATGCTGAGCACTGCCCCTCACCGCATCCTGCCCGGCACCCAGACTGCACAGGGTAGAAGCTGGACAAACAGCGATAGCAGCTTTTTATCAGCCACTGGAAATAAGGCCAGTTAGCTAGTCAGTAATCTGGTGTAATGCTACAGGTCAAAACGTCCTTCTGTTTAGACCGTGTTGTCAACATCTTCCACTTCCTCAGCATCACGATTTACTGTTTGGAACGATGTAACTTCATGTCACTGTCACTTCTGCTGCATGTGTTTTGCTCTTTGCCTCTGAGACATCTTGACACCTTGACATACAAACCAGAGTAAATACTGCAGTAGGATCCATTCCTACAAAGAGAATCTAACACAACTAATTGCATACATACAAGGAAAAGATTGACTGGAGAAATTCATAACAAAAAAATATGGCATTAAATAATTTAAGAGCTGCAACCTGTCTGAAGTTCAGCTGTATCGACTGCTAGAACATCTGAATGACTGCTGTAAGTACTGTAGACAGCAGAGCCAGTTTAGAATATGGCCTCTTGTGCTTGTACTCTCTTTCCCATCTTTGCAGCAGTATTATGGTTCCAAATGCAACTGTTGCTGAATTTAAGGTGGAGTGCATGGAAGGCAAGCACCATATTTTATACCTCTGTGCTTTTGGTGCTTAACTGGGTCCTAAACTAAATACGCTGAATATATACTTAATTAAACGTGCTAAAGAAATATTCTAGGTGCATTTAGAAAAGATTTGTTTGGTCAACTAAGATGTTTTGCAACTGTAATTGCATTATTGTTATTGGCATTTCTAAATCACTCTTTGTGTTTCCTTTGGAATAAACGTCTCAGTAGCTCACCAGTATAATGTATTACTACGCTACAAAACCGGAGGAACACATTATATATTCATGTACACTTGGCTTTAACCACTTACAGTGTAACAATGAAGTAAGGATTATTATGCAGTAAGTTTGCTGAATCATCACTCTTTTAAATCATAAATATACTCGGCATATACCACAACATCCTCCCAGTAAGAAATCAGGTAAACAGAACTCACTTATAGTTTGAAATTGAATGGACAGTTAAAACTGAATTAACCAGTCAAATAATAGCATTTCAAAAATACACACTATAGTTCACAAACTGTGGTATAACACGGTCTATTTCTCTTGCAGTACAGGGAAGAGAGAGGAGTTAGTATCACGCGTGTTCCTAAGACCTATACGTTCACAAAAAACCCAGTTCTGATAGTGGTCTTAAATACCTAAAATTATAAAAAGAGAAAGTCCCTTTATATTACATTTTCTGAAGCATCATCAACAGTGCAGCAGAGCAAGGGAAATCCAAATCCAGTTTATGAGCTTCTGAATGTCATGTATATTATCTGTGTGATAGTATCTTCTGTCAAACTGCATCCAGGACACTTACTTTCTCAAAAATCACACTCGAAAACAAGACCAAGGAACACAGGACTCTAGAACAAAAAAAGGATGGTCTTTAGAACAAACTGACTATACTAAATGTGGACAGAAAAAAAAAAAGTTTACTTTTTCCACTCTGGCAGTTTAGTAACGTACAGGGATTTTCGCTGTTTCTGTGTATTGCAGTTTTGTTAACAGGCAAGTCCCAGGCATATGCTTGTATAACACAAAACATACTTGGTTTTAGCATTAATAATTCCTTTAATTACTTTTTTAGCAATCATGTCATATTTGCAATTTTCACTTACTATGTCTTTCACATTCTGTATTTTTTAACCTCTTGAGAACCTTCTGTTCAGCCTTTTGAGGTATTTTGTGTAGCAGGAAATACCAGTAGCTGCAATATAAATTAGCTGATGAAATTCAAGTTCAGAAGACACAGGAGGCAAACCTGCTTGATGCAGTAGAACACTTGATCACAGATCTGTGGTGTTTGGGGCAGGGAGACAGGCCATGCCCTAGCCCAGCAAGGCTTTTAAGCACGCACTTAACTTTAAGCATATGATTACTTTAAATTACTTCAACAGGATTATTCACACACTTGAATTAAATGCTCTTCTGGATTTAAGCCCTTATGCACAACACACAGTCTACCTCTGCGGGAGGTCCCAAGCTGCAGAGAGGAGGGTGAGGCACCTGTAGGTGTTTCCAGGACCTCATACAGCACTCAGGTGAGATAAAGAAAAGCTCTCTTTTAATATCAGTTGGGAACAGCAACCGCTTTCCGGTGCTGAGATGGGTGCCTCTTAGAGAACCAGGGTGGGGTTTTTTAAAGCCTATTAAAAAATGTATTGATAGAATTGACGGAAAATCATCTGTTTGTTAGAAATAGGCTTATTGATCAGAAATCTCTTTTCAACTCACATTTTCTCCAGACAAAACCCATTCTTTTCCAAAAGCTCCTCACTCCATTGTTTGGTACTGATGCTTTTCGGTAATTTGGGGGATGGATACTTTGCCAAGGGAAGGCAAAAAAAGCCTATCTGCTGTTAAGAGGAAAACCTTGCCCACGCTCTGATTTTCATGACTTGGGAATATTGGGAAAAAAAAAAAAGCACCCTTTTTTTCCTTTCCTTTTTTTTTTTTTCTTAAGACGTAACAACTTTTAACTATTTCCTGACTGCACACAGCAGCTCTGTTACACAGCTGATGCGCAGACCTCAGCAGCCCAGGCAGGTTGCACGGAGCCAGGGAGAGGAGCTGCCCTTTAAACAGACAGCACAGCTGCGTGTAGGTTGTTTGGGGATTTACATGCCAACCCCTCTAACTATATTAATGGGAATTTAAGGCGTAAAGAGATATCACCGTTACAGAGGAAAAAAAAAAATCTGACGTTTCTTCAGCATCAGAACCAATGCAGAACAATAGCAAGTACTACGTAGCTTTCACAGCTATACTGCAGTGTAAAAACCCTTTATCTTAATATACTTAATTTTTCATAATGAGAATTATCATATTCAAAATAGTCATGAAAAACAAAGGCAGACATGATGCCAATGCTCCTCAGGTAGTTGAAAACCAGGCCTCATTTGTCTGCGTCAACATTTTAAAGCAGAGGGTACAAAGGGGTTTGTTATTTTTGTACTAATAAAGATCCCAGAAGCCTGTGAGGATCCCTACGCTACTTCAGTCTTTAGGGCATGTGCCAAAAGACCATGCGTTGTTTTCCCAACAATAAGACAGAAGCACACAGTTTTGCTGCAGTCTTGGTACTTTAACTACCTGTCACTGTGCATCAGCGTTAGCTGAAGAACTGAGAGCATGGCTAACAAGGGGGAGAAAGAGAGAAGAGTAAAAACGGTGACATACGATTTTTCCTGAAACATCACATCTCTCTTTTCCATGTACTAGGAAAAGGCTATGCTCCTTTTGCTCATAATTATAAAACAAGAATGGTATTACCACAAAGGTTCCACATAAATTAATTTCCAACTGCTTAATTTATTAGGGAGTGGTTGTAATATATTATCTGAAATGGGAGACAAATCCAGGGGAGGGATGTTTTGCTGATACTTTCTAATGGTATCAAAAACACTAGATAACATCTATGTTTCTATTAAGATGGTTGATTTTTTTATACCTGAAAACCTTTGGAAATATGTTTTTTTATCTGCAGTGAATACCATACAAAACTGATTTATACAACTAGAAATACGTTTACAATGAATAAAAATTACTTATGATGACATAAAATTATCAAACTACGTTATACTCAGCATTTTTTAACGTCCAGGGAATGCATTTTAAAGCATATCCTAGATTAACAGTTGATATTACTCCTGTTGTTGTAATTATTGCCACCATTATTATTATTCGAATACAAAAAGTGATGCAAAGAAAAAGCATAAGACCTTGAGTTTGCCTGGTTTGAACCACTGCAACTGAACCAGTGGTTCAGTCTTAATAGTGTATCTGAAATATTTGCTGATACCCTGGTCTGAACCAGTGCTTACTACAGTTAAAGAGGTATCAGCAAATATTTCAGATACACTATTAAGACTGAACCAAAAGATCAAGTTGATTTAGTTTCAGTTCTACAATTGTATTTTTAAGAGTACTGATGTATTTCTATTCTATGAAAATACATATGCACTTCTAGTTCAGAATTAAATCTTGAAAGCAGCAGTCTAAACATAATCCCTGTAATTAATAGATAGTCCAGCATTCTGGCTAGGCTTTCCCCTCTGAAACAGATAAAGTCATTTATAAGAAATAGAGAAATAGAAGGAGGGAGAAAATACATTTTCCTATCTGATGTAATGTTTTACTGCGACACGGTCATTCATACACGGATATTTAAAAATATGTTTTAAAAGACAGCTGAAATTTCTGTTGAAATGCAAACCTAAAGGTATTTTTATCTCGACACACAGGGGGTGCACAGAAATCTCAGGAGCTCTAATGAGAAGATGCCTAACCAGTCTGCTGCAGGGATTTGTCCAAAGCCCAAAATTGCTGTATCGCATGACCCAACGTTGGCAGTACCTGGTGGGCAGAGCGACTGGAATAAAAAAAACAGGGTCCTTTGCAATATGAAGAAGTCTTTCTCCTGTTTGATTATAGAGGAAATGTGAAGGCCATCGCATCAACTGAAGAGGGGAGGTACCACACACCATTTGGTCACTCCGAATGAACTACGCAGCCAACAAGAAGCTCCTTTTTTTGACAACAAATGATGCAGGCAAGTGAGTGGACACCTGGTCACTTAAAATGCACCAGGATTTGAATGGCGGGCCCGTTCGCCAAATTGCTGCTGCTGTTCTGAGCCAGAAGAAGTAAAGTGTGTTTCCCTTCTACATTTCAGCTGTTGAGCTGTATCGGAA
>NW_010402882.1:156714-174078 GCF_000710305.1 Buceros rhinoceros silvestris | reverse complement strand
CATTCCTGGCTAGAACATGAAAACAAACCCAAACTGTCATCCTGGATTGTTTCCCACAGTTCTTACTAGCATTCACACTGCAAAACCCCATCTGACAAATACTGCCATTATTGCGTGACTTCCAACTTACGACTAATAAAGTCCTGTGCCGGTCTGACATAAAATAAGACTTTTTCTTTTTTTAGTCCCACTGCTCCTGTGCATACGAACTTCTCCTTACTCTTTCCTTATCTTCCTAGTCAGAACCACAGCATGAGGTTTTGCTGCCCTTGACATCTTCCAGCCAACGCTTGATCTCTCTGGGCTGCTCCCATCTTCTGCAGCACTTCTCACCAGTCCATACAGCACTGCCTTGTGCGCTCTTGGTTCCTCACTCAAGCTACACTTGATGTGGCTCCGCCTCTGCTCACCAACAGTTGGTCTCAAGAAAGCTCGGAAAGTCCCAGTGAAGCCTTTTTCCATTCACAGACACTGCTCACACACTCTGTATAGTGAAAACTTCTTTATTATTCAGCTACATGTCCTAAAAGTGAATATCCAAATGCAGTGGCATTCATCACAGGGAGTTACTGGAAACATCTACCCTTAATTACATTCCTGTCTAAATTGGTTACTAATCTTGTATTACAGTTAAACCACCAGAAGGATTTCTAAAACAACAGATTTCTTTTTGCTAGTTATTGGTTTTTATCAGACAGATAATGGGAGGAAAGAAATAAATAAACTCAGGGAGGTACAATTACATCATCTTACTATTTCAGCATGATAAACAAAAACTTCCCTCCCCAGAGTGCGATGAGGCTTATTCCATTAAGGTTTGTCAAGTGCTTGGATGGAAGGCCCTGTAAGTGCATGGTGTTATTAGTACATGTTAAATAGAAAACTAGATTCTAATTATCAGGATAAACAAGCTAAGTTCTGCTTGGCTAAATGCACTTGGGAGAGGAACCCGGGACCACCAGCATGCTGTAGCATTGCGCATCCTTATCAGATCTGACACATCTTTGCCTCCAAAAGATCAGGTTTGCTCACGTTCAAACCTACCAGAGCTAAAATTCAGCATTCCTATCCCTTCCCCAACCTTGAATAAAAATTTGACTCCTACTGTAGTGTGTATTATACACAGTGGGCTCATGCAATTTATTTTCCAGGCTTCTCCAAACCTGCTCATCATCCTGTGCAGCTGGGACAGAAACACAGCATGCAAGTATGGCACACAAAGCCTCTGCTCCCACATGCAGTGAGGGTCCCTGCTCTTCCAAGCACAGGGCACACAGTACTCTCACAAGCCTCTGGGCTTGGGACTGCCTTGCTCCCTACATCCTGGCACCAGAAGGAAACTTCTGTTTCGTGGTCTTTCTGTCTTTCGCCACAATGGAAAGAGAGAAAAAAAATAAATCGCCCTATATCACCAGAGTTAAAAGAAAGAGACATATAAAGCATTTGTGTAACACTGTGCTGATCAATCAGAATTAGAGCTAAAATGCCCTCAGTATCATGTGTGAGTAAAGGTCTAAAATACTTTCGCATTGATCATTCATGATTAAAACCAATGTCATCTGGTACCTTTGGTGTTTTGTTTTGTTTTGTTTTACCTTTGCTGTCAATTCAATCCTGTGCTGGGCACAGCCATCTGGGGCTTTACATCTTCCCAAGCATGCTGTGCAGTCTGATGGCATCTCTTGCGTAAACGGCATAGTCTGACAAGGATTCAAAGGAGACACAATTGCTGCAGTGAAGAAGATCCTTTCACATCAGGCAAATAGGTGGGGATGGATAAAGATGTAGAAAATAGCATTTCTGGTGGGTAGAACGGGAACTTTAGTAAAGACAGAGGGCCCTTTGCAAACGGGGTCTTTTATTTTGGGGGTGTGATTATTTTGCCAGCTTTAAATGTCCTTCAAAAGGGGGCAAGCAACTCGTATCTGCAGAACTGCTCCCAAAGACTGCGCACAACGTGGAGCTCCCAGAGTGTAGCTAAGGCACATTAGCTTGCTCCTAGTCATGTATTTGTCTGAAAGGAAAACTACCTTCACTGCACTCAGCATTAACAACCCAACTGCTGCAAAGGTAACAAGCTAATCCCATCAAGGGTAAGCTTGGAGATGTTTTGAAAATGAAAATTTTGCCTTACAATGGCCTCTCACTAGTGGGGACGACTTACTGGAAAGCAATACCGATGGCTTGGGCTTTCATACAAAAATCCCCCACTAGAAACCAGGTCTTAAAACTGCAAAACAACTGGAAGCAAGACCATTAAGCATGATGGTTTGCAACCTCCCTACCTCTCTCTGCCCAACCCATAACAACAGGCTGAATTAAAACAAACAAACAAAACACAAAACAAACAGAGTGTCTGTGGAGATTTACATCACTCTCCTTCAATACTCCCCATCAAATGATTCTCAGAATGGATGGCTTTCAGCCACACCATTTCCCGACCCAGATCGAGGGAGGCTGGGCTGGAGGAGCCTTAGCAGGGAAGCCTGCCTCAGGAACACCCAGGCTGGGCTGCTGGTAACTCAGTAAGACACGTGTTTCCCCTTAGGTTTATGCATGGTCCAGCACCAAACTGAGCAGCATGCCAAGCTTCTTGGATAGCTTGGCTTTAGGATGGAAATCACCATGTACGCCCATTTTTTACGTCCTCTATCCATATAACGGATTCACTACAGCCTGCAAGCAAGCCCTTGTTCTGCAGCTACGACATGGTTAGGCATGGGCTGAGGCATCCTGCAATGGTGGCACCATCTCCTACTTCTCAGAAACCATCTTCCAGCACTAAGCAGCCTCAATTGGGAGTATGGACTGAATTGGAACCATGCAATTTTTAATGCATCTACTTATTGAATTTTTAATTTGCAGATTATTGACTGTATGGACTGTAATGGCTTTGAACAACAGGGTGAGTGTGTATGCCAGACATCTGAAGTAATTCTATGTGAAAAGAGATGGCAAATTGCTGGAGCCTTTAATTACACTATTATTTAATAGTATTAAGGAAGGGCCAGAAACAACAGAATACTCTCCCCCTGCACATTTATCTACATCTCAATAAAATGAAATGCCATTTGTGTGAGGGGAAGGGAGGGGTGACTCTGCATATATATTCTTGCATATAACATTTCTAGATAGGGTTGGTATGAACGGGCAGGCCATAAAGAAGTGATGGTTTCAGTCCATGGGATTTTAACACTTCTTGCTTCTGTGATCCCTTAAGTCTCCAACATGAAGCATCCATTAAATGGAAAGTAATTAGTCTTCTGCCCTGCCTTTTTCTACTCATATTAAGAATGTAAAAAGAATGATGCTGTCACCAGTCCCCACATCCGTCTGCATACTGCATGCTTTATAGACATAGAGCCTGCTGCCACAGACATGAGGACTCCCAGGTCTTTTTTCGGCAGGCTCTTAACAGCATGTTCAGCACAAAAATCCTTTCTCAGCAAAGCATCATCATCCATGGGCTGGCCTCTTTGCCACAGCCAGCCCTGATCATGCCAGGTGCTCCTTCCCTCTCTGGCAGCAGGGTACTGCTCTTCTTTTCTTTCCTCATGCTTTTATTTGGAAACAAAAAGAAACAACATCCTGTCATCAAACATCAGTAAGGCATAATTATCATAGCTGCGTTTTACCTACCACAGTGAATGTTATTACTATGTGAAGTTCACAAATATCAAGCCTCCAGGAATGTCACACAAGAATGTCATAACTAAGCCTACGTCTAAAATAAACACTCGGGAAAACCCTTCTCAAAATCACTCTGTCTACCTACACGCAAATGCACGTTATTAAGGGCTGTTCTTTAAAAGAGTTGAGAAATAACTTGTGCAAGAACAAGGCTGGAGTGTTATTTCAGGGGAAAAAACAGCAACTATGCAAAGAGCTAATATTTTGCTGTGACTTCTCTCAGACTGGCACTGTTGGAAAGAGCCCTGAATAATGGCAGGCCACAGCTCAGCTGAAACCCACTGCAGCTGCTCAGGACATGCTGCCATCAGAACTGAGTGCGAGGCCCAGCTCTTTCACGCCACCATGATGTGCCCAACTTGTAATCTGCTGCCTCTTGCCAACAGCCACATCTCAGGCAGGGAACTCAAGCTCTGTTATAAAAAGCACCTTTGCTAACATTTAAATACACTGTGCCCAACAAATGAATTTAAGATGAGTAGGTGTCAGTGGCTGCAAAAATATTTTTGCTCGCCGATGACCAGCTCATGCACTGAGGTCCAGCAGTGCTGAAAAAGGAGATGGCGAATACACACCCCACTGGAAACTGAAACGGCACGCAGCAGGACAGAGCTTGTCAGTGGAGGGGCGAGCCAGGGAAGGGAATTTAACAAATTCCTTTCAATGTCAGGTCCTTAACTTTGCAGTGGCAGTTCTGTATACCAAAGTTTTGTTTCATGCCCTATATATATTCCCCTTTCATGGAGAGAAGGCTGGGGACTGTGCTTACTATTCTTGGAGTGCTGTCGTGGATGGGCGGAATTCTAAGAGAACCGCATCAGAAAATGTGCACTCACAATGTCTTATCAGTATTGGACATACATAATTTTTCCTTGCAAAGTTTCTGCTATGAAATTGGTTGTCACACAAATTCGCGTGCTTCTCCTTGCTGCTTTTTTTATTTTATTTTTAAACCCGCTACATTACTATATTTTTTGATGTCCATTTTAATGTTCCTTAAAAGATAAAGCCAACCGTCTATACTAAAATTTCATGCACCCTTTTCTTTGGTTGCACAGAACTGCATTCTCACTACACAGTAAAACTTCACACACATTTTTCAATAACTCAGTAAACTCCACCCAGATGAAAATATCCACCTGTAAGCATGAAACATTTCTGCCTTAATTGAATGTAAACGCAACCTTCCCCAACACACATTCTCTCAGGCGAAAGAAAGTGCATGCTCCACTGATGTAAAGCATCGACATTTGATTCGCTCCTGTGGGAAGTAAGAATGGTTTAGCGGAATAACTGAAACACTGACCATCACGTTGGTCTACCCTTAGAAAACTGAAATCTAAGATTGAAGAATGTTTTTCTCAGACAAGGTTTTTGGTAAATCGCAATTTATCAAAATGATAATACCAGCACTTGTCTACTTCACACACACAGAATAATTTTGATTGGAAGAGACCTTTAAGATCATAGAGCCCAACCGTTCACCAGCACTACCAGAGTCCCTAAACCATGTCCCTCAGCACCACATCTACACGTCTCTTAGAAACACCTCCAGGGATGGGGACTCCATCACCTTCCTGGGCAGCCTGTTTCAATGCTTCACAACCCTCTCTGTAAAGAAATTTTTCCTGGTATCTAACCCAGATCTCCCCAGTGCAAATTGAGGCCATTTCCTCTTGTCCTGTCACTTGTCACATGGGTGAAGAGACCAACCCCCGCCTCTCCACAACTTCCTTTCAGGTAGTTGTAGAGAGTTTTCTCCAGGAAAAACAACCCCAGTTCCCTCAGCCACTCCTCATCAGACTTGTTCTCTAGACCCTTCACCAGCTTTGTCACTCCTCTCTGAACACACTCAAGCACCTCAACGCTCTTACTGAAGTGAGAGGCCCAAAACTGGACACAGTACTCAAGGTGTGACCTCACCAGTGCTGAGTACAGGGGGACAATCGCTTCCCTCCTCCTGCTGGTCACACTATTTCTGGTACAAGCCAGGATGCCGCTGGCCTTCTTGGCCACCTGGGCACACTGCTGGCTCATGTTCAATCAGCTGTTGCCCAGCACCCCCAGGTCCTCTTCCACTGGGCAGCTTTCCAGCCACTCCTCCCCAAGCCTGTAGCGTTGTAGGGAGATGTTGCAGCCCAGCACCTAAGTCTTATTGAACTTCATACAGTTGACCTCAGCCCATCCAGCCAGCCTGTCCAGATCCTTCTGTAGAGCCTCCCAACTTTCAAGCAGATTGACACACCCATCCAACTAAGTGTCATCTGCAAACTTGCTGAGGGTGCACACAATCCCCTCATCCAGATTGTTGATAAAGATATTAAAGAGAACAGACCCCAACATCGACCCCTAGGGGACACCAGTGGTGACTGGCTGCCAACTGGATTTGACTCCATTCACCACCACTCTCTGGCTCCGGCCATCCAGCCAGTTTTTTATCCAGCAAAGAGTACACACATCCAAGCCATGAGCAGCCAGATTCTCCAGGAGAATACTGTGGTTAACAGTGTCAAAGGCCTTTCTAAAGTCCAGGTAGACAACATCCACAGCTCTTCCCTCATCCACTGAGTGGGTCACCTTGTCATAGAAGGAGATCAAATTGGTGAAGTAGGACCTGCCTTTCATAAACCCATGCTGACTGGGCCTGATCGCCTGGTTCTCTTGTACATGCCACGTAATGGCACTCAAGATGATCTGCTTCATGACTTTCCCCGGCACCAAGGTCAGATTGACAGGTCTGTAGTTCCCTGGGTCCTCCCTCCAGCCCTTCTTGTAGATGGGCATCGCATTTGCTAACCTACAGTCGATTGGTACCTCCCCTGTTAGCCAGGACTGCTGGTAGATCATGGAAAGTGTCTTGGTGAGCACTTCTGCCAGCTGCCTCAGAACCTTTGGGTGGATCCATCTGGCCCCATAGACTTGTGCACATCCAAATGGTGCAGCAGTTCATTTACTGTTCCTGTGTGGATTATAGGGCCTTGATTCCGCTCCCCATCTCTGCCTTCTGGTTCAAGAGGCTGAGCACTCAGTGAACTGGTCTTACCGTTACAGACTGAGGCAGTACCTCAGCCTTTTCCTCATCCTTGGTGATCACATTTCTCCCCGCATCCAGCAAAGGATGGAGATTCTTAGCCCTCCTTTTGCTGTTGATGTATTTATAGAAACATTTTTTGTTGTCCTTTATGGCAGTGGCCAGACTAAGCTCAAGCTAGGCTTTAGCCTTTCTAATCTTCTCCCTGCAGTCTCACAAAATCCTTATAGTCCTTCTGAGTGACCCGCCCCTTCTTCCATAGGCCACAGAGTTTCCTTTTCTTCCTGAGCTCCAGCCAAAGCCCTCTGTTCAGCCAGGCCAGCCTTCTACCCTGCCGGCTTGACATAGAGACCTCAGGGAATGCTTTACAGGAACAGAATACACAGAAGTTTGAAGTGTACATGGCTGAACACAAGCTGGCAACTAGCACTGATAGTCCACCAGGCATACTGTTCTTTTAATAATCTCTGTTTTTCAGCTGTAGTGTAAATCACTACAGATTTTCCACAGCCCGCTACAAATGAGACAATAGCAGCATTACTTTGCAGTTTTGTTTGAAAAGAACTATTATTGATTGCATGTGGAAATGCTGAACAATGAACCAATAATTTCCATCGATAGCATTTTAATCTCTTGAGTAAGGCGCTCAGCCGAGCCTTTACGGGCTCTTTGCAAGGCTTATGTTTCAGCGATGGGAGCACAGCACAGAGAACTGCAGCAGCTGGAGCAGAGATCTGGAGGAAGCGACACAGAAAAGACCACCAAAAAAAAAAAATCCCTATTTAGCTTGTTGAGGGTCTGAAAATGAGAAATGTTTTTAAAATTATGGGTATGAAAACTCTGTGTGGAGGCTGGCTGGGATTACGCCATCTTTGATAAAGATGAAACAGGACTTAGAAAAGATGTACAGGTTTCAGCGACAGACAAACGAAACACTGACACCTTCCAGAAAAGTTCTAAGGTAACGGGTTTGCCGTACAGCTGGCTACCACCAGGTCCCAGGGTGATGATCATGATGATGATAATGATAATAATAACAGCACCATCGAATTAGTTCTTTAATACAGAATAGATACTAAAGGAACCAAAGGCATCTAACACATAAGTGGGAGACTTTAAGTGAAGAAGGGGAGAGCCACTTGTGGATCAAGAGATAGCTACTCTGATTTCACGAAACAGGTACATTGGCCACAGCAGCCGGCTAAGTAACTGAGAAAACCAAACAAGGAAGACAGCTGAAGCACAATGGAAAGACACGGTGCTCTATTAATAATGCTTACCTTTAAAGAAGCATGATAGGATCGTGGCATTTAATATCAGTGCTTATCAGAAGCATCTCAAGAGATTTCAACTCTTTTAATATATGTCTCACAAAGGAAACACCACTAAAGAGTGCTGACTTCAATGTTTTCTTACTGCTAACAGCTGCCTTTCAGGGAAGATCCCGTGAAGCTTTACTCTTCCACATTTAACTGACTGGATTTCCACGTTTAATTGAATGGGATTCAATAGCAGGAGCAGAGAGAGTTCAAATTGTCCCTCTGGGGATTCGCTCACCAGAAATTACTCATTCATGCCATGACATTTTGAGGGAATATCATAATGTCGCTTTAGACACAATGTCATTAACTTAGAGGAACAGAAGAGTAAGATGGAAACATCAATTATGATAAAAGAAAGGGTGTAAAAATCACAGTTTGCCCCAGGTCCTTCTTCTCACCACAAAGTCCCAGTTCAAAAAAGGCTTCTCTGTATCTGCAGTCACTATGTACATTCACATGGGGCCAGTACCATCACTCATGACAGGGTCACCCGCAGGCCATATCCCACTGACACGCACTCACCTCAGCCAGCCCCAAATCCTCCGTGGCAGGACGAAGGAGAGCAGTGCTGTGGAGAGCAGGGTAGTAAGGGAATGGTATTGGCGGGATCCGGCCTTTTCTCCCAGCACAACATGGTAAAATAGGACTGACGTGGTTATGGTATGCATGCCTGTCCGATGGTACTACAGGGTGGGAGCAGAATGCAAAACCGTTGTACGCACATGTATACACGTGACTATGTATATGTACATGTACATGCATATGTGTATATATATAAAGGGTCCAAATAGTTATTTTGGCAATTCTGCGTCACGTGGTGACACTGAATTACATTAGCAATTCCACTCTACAGCGTAACGTCGTTTTTTAAAAACATGAAAAACAAGTGTGAAAAATAAGGCAGATGCAGAACTGTCATGACTGGGTGTTTGAGGCATTTAATACGGGGATAAATCATCTCACAGGCAACCTACCATGTCACATGTGTCCTGTGTGAGAGGAATGTCTCGGAACCCCTTCCAAAAACACCCCTTGCATGGCTGATGAGACACAAGCTCAGAGGTAAAACAGGTCAAAATGTCCTAGCAGGTTACAGCTTGAGGAGAAAGTTGATCTGACCCTAGCCTGCACAGATTAAAAGCCTGTATGATAACACTCTGCCTTCAACCTGCTATCTTACTTTCATTAATTAAATATAAATGCAGTTAAGAATGAGTTATTTTTATCACAATTAAATACGTTAAAATTAATCCATCTGTTTTTGTGGTAATCAAGCTTCAAGATACAAGACTCTAAGTCCGTAAAAATATAAACCAGTGCCAAGTGCCACCTTTATGTTCAATGCCTGATTTTAAATTACTTATTACTCTTTATATATTATTTCACCTACCATGTAAATATTTACTTTTCATGGATTACGGCTACTATGACAACATTAAAAAGGCACTAAACATTTTACCACTGTGCACCGAATGCCATCAGACTTATCACATTTCCAGTAAATAATTGTAGAAAGGCTCTTTCCAGGTTGGATGGGCTGCCCAGACCCACTGCCACCCACCTTGACTGCCCCACTGGCAAGCTGAGGGGCAGGGGCTGCAGGAGGACAGCATGCTTCCGACCTCCACGAGCAGCTCTTTGCGACGACTTCACTGAGAAAGTAAACTGCCACATTACAGTTTTGTCACTGTGATATTATAATTATTCAGTTTTTCAGTTACTGCTGCAACTTCAATTCATTTGGCAGTAGGCTTTTTAGATTACAGTCCATTTATTATCAACATTTTTTTGCACAGGAGGTTACAATGGTTTATTAATTCATCAACGGACTCCCTAAAAATATGATCAATGATGCTGCATGAAATGTCATTCTTTATACACTTTAGGAGGTTTGGCAATTAGCACTTCAAAATATTATGACTGTATTGAAAGTTTAAAAAATACTTGTAAAATAAATACAGAACCATATCCCTGAAGAGTTCTGCTGAATTAGAACAAAACACTGTACATCTTTCCACCCGACAACACCACTTTTACGAAATTATTAAAAAATGCATGTTATTTGGAAAAGTTTTTTTTAAAAAAAGGTATTAGGGCCAGCATTTGATTAATGAGACTCTGTCTGGAGCAACTCCATACTGCTGCGGTTCCTCAGAGTCGTGTTTCAGACGTACCTGAAAGCCTGGGAAGGGCTGCTATTTTCCAAAGCATCTTATTAAAAGAAAACAATCTGACAGGGCTGCTTGCTCAATACAGTGTGGCTGCGAACTGGGAGAAGCTACGAAACGCATTATAGTTCACTCTTCTCAGATGAAGAGGGGCTCTTCAATTACAGAAGTGTAAACGGGTGAAGATCGAATCGCGGTGGTGAAAGTACCATAAATACACACCTCATCACTCACTGCTCACAGTGTGTACATGCAGCCGCAAGCAACACCTTGTACAAGCTGAGAGAGGGTTAATGCTATACGCCTTCTTGCACTGTATTCGCATTACATTCAAAGGACAGCACACTCTTCTGAGTCTTGTTTTAAGAATACCACTTACTGTAGCAGTGAGCCAAATATTTTGGTTGATATTTAAATAATTCATGAATGCTAAACTTATCTCTTTTTTTTTAATAGAAGAATAAAACAATCATATTCAGAAGCTGACCTTTTTACTCTGCTATATAAACCCATTAACAATACGGAAAAACATATCCCAAACATAAAAAGCTTTGAAATATCAATTTAAAGGCTACTTTCTGCTGTATCCTTTATTGTAAATGTTACCAAGAAAAAGGCAGAAACCAAAAATCAATTTTTAATATATTTCTTCCTACCACAGGGCATCAGAAACATTAACAGTTCCTACATCTACATGGCTACTCTTACAAGCTTTGCTCTTCACCCATTTGCCTTTAAAACATGATTAATGTTTGTTTGCATATACATTTTAAGTACTTCTGGATGTAAATTAATTAACAATAATGCAGTACGTACAAACAACTTTCCCATTGTTTGATTACCCAGAATAACAGTTTGATATTTACATAACTGCTGCAACTTAGGCGAGAGAAAATGTTGCACATTTTTTATTAGCTAACTGGATTCCCAGCAAACCAGGAAACCAGGCAGCAACAGACTTTCGGAGTTAGGATTTGGAGCCACTGCTCTTCTGCAGAACTCAGTTAACTCTAGTTAATAGACATTTTTTGAAAAAGTTTTCTGCTTTTCAACTTTCAATGGTCCAGGAACATTGATTAGGTCTTAAAAGTTCCACTGAAAATAAGCATTGCAATAAAATTATCAAGCAGTAGTTCCACTGGAGTGCTGTATGAGAGGTGCTTATGAACAGCCTTGTGCAACCCTAGTGTCGAAATGCGCCCTTTATTTTTCTTCCTTCTGCTGCTTCCAAATAATTTTATCCAAAGAGCTGCTATTTTCCATCATTAATCCATAAACACACACTTCTGCATAATTCCATGGTCCATATTTTAAATCATATTTCCTCCTGTTGTTCCCCGTCATTCTGGTTTCCAGCCTTTCCTCACCACTACTGCTCTACCTACTCCATCGTGTTCACGGAGATGAGGGTGGAAATTTTCTCTGTAATCAACAAAGAGAAGTAGGTGCCTTTGAAAGGCTTCAGAGAGGGAGATCTGGATTAGGAATCTAATTAATTAGGGATTAGGAACCTAAATTATGTGCACTTCTCTCTGTTCACAATGTAGGTATTTACTTCAAGAGGACTGGTTTACTATGTGCTTAAATCAGGAAGGTGAGATATAACCTAGGTATTCGCCTTAGGTTCACATAACTTACTCTGTCATAGGTTTCATGATGATTTTTTCTCCTTGCTTTCCAGCTCAGGATCCTGCTCAGCAATATAATATATTCATGTATATTATTATTCTACTAATAAAATGATACCACATGCAAATCAGTAACATCTACTTCAGCCTAGAAGAGGCACATTAGACTAGAAAGCAGAGAAAAGACAACTGGAGCACATCAGAGACTGTGAAATCATTGCAGAAAATCATTAAACTATGTTTGCTTGGGCTTCAGGTTTTTCTCACTCTTTTATGTACTTTTAAATACCACCAATTTTTTCAGATTGCTCTATGCTTAGAAGTGTTAGTCAATCTACTGGATTGCTTGTGGGGAAGACTGACCCTGGTATTACTGGAAGAATCTGCATGAAAATATCACTATTTCAGAATTATACAATAGTATTGTTACAGTAATACTGCAATATGTCAGAAATACTACTGAAAATTCTCCTCTGCTGTAAGCATGTCATTTAAACTCCACAGTGCTGCAGGTCCAAAGCCTCTTCTTCAATCAACTAGAACAGACTTAGCTCCACAAATGCAAGCTGGATAAATATTACTCTTAACATTTTAAAAGAAATCAACAATAAAACCAACTTTTCATATCACATCAAAGTCATCAATTCAGGTTGTGTCATTTAAAAGCAATCTTTTCAGTGTTAAAATAAACAGCAGAAACCTACAAGGCCACCAAAAGTATTTTTGTTCTCTTTTAGAGAAGAAAGGGAGTAATCCAAGGGATTTAAAATAAATTGTACAGTTTCAGCACTGAATGACTGCAATAAGTAACAGTCTATTTAAACTATCTTAACAGGGGCTTTACACGAGTCAGGTCAGTGCTGTCAGCTACAAACTCCACTCGCAGGATATCACAGCCGCTTTCTAAATACCCCTGCACATCATACCCCTGCAATGCCTTGGTGCATCAAGATCAGAAAAACAGTCTTGTCCCCAGTTTTAATGATAGTCGTGATGTCATTAAAATGTAGATTTCATTTTGGGCATGACCACTGCCAAGCTACAGGCATGAAAATTCTCCCTGGCAAATCCTACTGAGGCCCATAAGAGAGACCTATCTCTGCACAGCCTTCCCAAAAAAACGCGGGAAATGTGAGGTCTCTCAAGAGAAGAAGATTTAATTCACTTTTGCTTGTTAGTTGTTGCTACCTATTGATGTTTTAAACCTGCTGCTGAATACTAGGGAATTCAGAGTAAACAACCATAAGGTAAAGCTTTTACCAACATGTATCTGAGCACTAACTGAAATGCCTTAAGGCAGAGTAAAAATGCTTCTGAAACATTTATATGAGATGAACAGAGCTCGGATAAGGAAAAAAAATAAAGTGCATTCATGATAGTTTTCCTTATACCTACCCACGTCAATTAGTCTTCAAATACAATGACTTTTTGACTTAAGTTCTCAGAATAAAAGCCTGTTGCAGACAACCTCAAGGTCCAAGAAAACACAGCTTGATGAAACACCCCAGAACTATTATTAACAAAATAGCACTTACAGAACTGGTCTTTTTAATAGCCCGTTTAGAAGACACTGGGTTTGTTGTTTGGTTTTTTTTCTCTGAAAGGATCTCACGGAGTATTTGTCAGGAAGACTTTGGGGATACATAATTTAGGTACACCGCCCTTCTGTGTACAGCACACACACACCAAACACACAATTAGGACCAAATCTTAAACTGCCTTCCACTGTATCTTCTGAATAATAGTCTGCGTCATCACGGAAAACCATTTTTTTATTGCAGATGAGGTCGTGCCAGGATAACTTCCCCTCATCTCATTCCTGTGGCAGTCCTGGTGAGCCATGTTGAGTCCCAGGTAACCTGGGAAAAACAGCGTGGGGAGCCTGGCCCACAAATCCCTGGTGGGGCACAAGGGGGACAGCATGTTTATTAGCAAGAAAGGATGGTTAGGGACTGGACGGAAAGCACTAATCCCCACACCCTCCAATCAAGCCTTGGGGAGAAAATTCTAATTTCAGAGGAAATTCTGATTTCTTTCTTGCAGAAGTGACTTATCACTCAGCAAAGAGCGATAGCTGCTGTCTGCTGGCCCCTGATAACTCATCAGCAGGCAGTTATTGGAACCATCAAGCTTTTGGCACCTAGAATAGGTTGGTATCACCCAAGTGCATTTTGAGTTTGATTTTCTGGCTACTCCCTGTTACCAGCATGTGCAACACATAGCCCCACATCCAGGGCGAGCTGATGGGAACGGCACTGCTCGGGTGAGGCTTGACAGCGCTGTAAGCTGCAAGGCCAAAATGGATAAAACTCTTTGAGAACAAACTTCTGATTGTGCTTAGTGCAGGAAGACTTTCCACAGGTCCTGGCAGCAGGGTCCCAGCAGGGTCCCCTCTCTCCTGCCAAGGGAAACAGGGCTCTGAAGTCGTAATCTGACTTAAAAGTTCCCAGCGGAGAATGCATTCTGCTCCCAAGCAACTCGCTGCAGAAGCCACTGAGGAAGTGTGGCCAATTTCTCTGCTGAATTTTGGGGGATCATCTTTTAACCCTGTCATCTTAGCTTGCGTTTTTCTCCTAGATTAAGGAGCTATCTGCTATCGAAGGTATCGCCTTCAGGTAATACCCTGTAGACCATCATCCCATCATCTCATATCCTCCTCTTGGACAAAGTAAGCAGACTGAGCTTCTTAAGTCTGTAATTGTAGGGACTATTTTCCAGAGATTGAGTGAATTTGCTACTGACTTTAATGCTGTCAGGATTTACTCTCAGAGCCTCAGCTGGTGTAACTTCTGTGCTCAGAGGTCAAAAGAAAATCTAAATAAACCATCACTGATACGTTCTGATTCCAAATATCTCCTGCAAATCTCTCACTGCATACTCAGTATTTTACAATCTGTTTTAACTAAGGCTTAGCAATCAGAACAAAAAATCATTTAACATTTCAATAGCGTGTGAACATGTTAAATGCTGAGTCCTTTTGTGTGAGTCTTATTTTGTTCATTAACAAACTTCCAATACAGGAAACAGCTTGTTTCAAAGCAGATAAAGAACAAAAGATTGGAGTGGGTAATACCTTGTGGCTAGCACACTCCTTAAATTCAGTTATTTACCAAATGTCATGCTAGTGACAGCGGACTGCTTGGCAAAATCCAGACAGTAAATCATATAAAATTATACTCCCATGCAACCTTAACTTTTGCATTTTAACACTCTTCATACAGATCCTGCCAGTGTTACAGCTTAAAATACACAATACAGTTCTAGGTAACAGACAAATAAACTAAGAGATCAGAAAACAGGAGTAAGAATTATGGATGGATTTGTTTCCCAGTGCACTTCATTTCATGCCTCTGAAATGGTGAACAGGCAAAACGGAGGCCACCCCAGACCGCAGGCTGGATCGTTACTTCATGACCGCATGTGTCTGGAGTGGCTGCTAGTGGGAGAGGGCATCTTCATGGCTAAAGAAATGGAAATCAAAGGCTTACAGACATATGACAAATTAAGCCAAAGATCCTAATATTTGAGAGGCCTGGGACTGCTCTGTTCCCTCAAGAGTTGGAGGGAGAGCTATGACAACATACTACACCTATAGCATATAGAAGTACAATGCTCTAGCCTGGGTTATATTTATAACGGTATTTTTTGGACATAAAAGGACTATTTTCTTCCATATTTTGGTCTATTTTTGTTGTCAAGAAGGTACTTCGGAAATCCTGCCTGGGTCCTCATGAAACCCAGTCTAGTTTTCAGCACCTGAGCACTCTCACAACTGACTCGACTTGATACCTAGAAAAAAATAAGTGGTCAGAAGCCTCAATACAAATGCTATAATATGTATCCTAACAGCTTTACTGCTGAGAGACTGCTGTTTGTTTTTATTGTTCATAAAATTTGTATTGATAACTACTTAAGCTATATAAATGAGTCTCACATATGACTTTCCTAATAATCTATACAAGCCATGAAATCTACTAGTTGTGGTAGGACCCACCCATGAAATCAGGCAACTTTGTCCATAATTTTGGAAGTAATACTATTGTAAATATTGCTGTAAGCTTGCATTACAAATGCAAGTGTACCATAATATCCACAGTGTATGTATTAATGCAACCATTAAACAGAATAGTACTGCCACAGTATTAATACATTTTAGATTATAGTAGCAGAACTAATACACATTAGGTTACATCATTTTCCTACAGTAATTACTAGAGTACTACATTATCCATAAGAAACTGCCATCTGCCTTCAAGAACCCCATTTATCTGCCATTTCAGAGCAGCAGGAGCACAGCTGGCGTCTCTGGAGACAGAGTTCCTGCTAAGGCATTTCAGGAACACTGGAGGTTTACAGGCCAGTGTTTTGGTGATGCTGACACCTCAGAGCTGCAGAGGTACCACCGACATGGGAAGCTCTTTGGAAAACATTTGCCGCAGGAGCACTCTCACCCAAGAGCTGTGGATGTCTGGCACTTCTGGGTTCTCTAACTTTTTTTTCTCAGCCAAAAAATACCTAATAAAAATGCTGGTGGACAGGAGGACCTGTGATTTTTGTGATGGTGAGAGACAAAGGCATTTTCTGATTAATTTAACTGATTAGTGCTGATCCTCATCAATGAAGATGATGAAAGGCTATAAACTCTTTCTGAGATACTCAGGGCTTTTCAGCTTACAGAGAAAAATAAAAATATTCATTTGGCTTATCATGTAAACTGAAAATTCTCATTTGACCAGTTTGGAGGGCTGTCCTAACTCCTGGCCAGAAGAAATCCTTATTCCCTCAGAATTCCTGTTCTCAGGAAAAATGCAATGGCAGACTGTTGTCTGACGGGCCAGGCCATGAGGAACCAATGCCAGACAGAGGGTCTTCATTTCTTACTGCATGACATGGAGAATCTCGATCCCACAGAGCATACATTCACAATGCTCTCGGCTCACTAATTAAATGTATTTCTGAAGTTTCCCCAATCGGAAAAGGAACAACTATTTTTCATGTAGTTTTACAGGAAAAAATACACTACTCAATAGAAAAGATTTTCTCCTTGGAGAAAACGTGTAGAATGTGAAGAGACACTGAGAGAAGCCACACAAAAATCCAGGAAGGTAATACTGGTAGGAAATGTGCTTCTTGATCTGGAGCGCCACGTTCTCCATCCCAGTATCTCACATTCCCACATATGATTCCTGTTATTTTCATGCCCCTCATTTGCATGACATCCACATCAGTAGCACAGGACTTTCCAGTGCATGACAAACCTTGCATGATATTAAAACGCTAGACATGTGCAAATACCATTAATTACTAACTAAAGTAATTTTTCTTCTGGGTCTCTCAGAAAATCTTTCTACTTCCATTTTCTAGATGAGCACTTCTTGAGCACTGCACCCTCACAGCAGGAACAGGCTGGGGCTGAGGCCAGCTCAGGCATGGGCTGGGCTGAGGAGAAAGGCTTATGATGGAGGGCAAAGCTTTGCTACATCCGTTTTTTACTTCCTGCACTGACATGCCCTTCACTTTCAGCA
>NW_010402882.1:129593-156608 GCF_000710305.1 Buceros rhinoceros silvestris | reverse complement strand
GAAACGCATCTCATTCCTTCCTCCTCCAGAGAGGTGGCTGGCAAAAGCAGCTGAGTTGAGGACAGGGCTGAGCATGTTGTGGAGCTAGTTTGCCCCTTCCTTCTCTTCTCAGTGCTCCCTGCTGACTACCACTGAGTGGTCACTGCATCCCAGCCACATACTAAGAACGCTACTTGGCAGGGAAACTGCTGGGAGAAAGTGTGAGGAGGCAATAGCGAGGCAGTGACTGGGTTAGAGGCAAAGCAGTGCAGGTAAGTCGCTCTGCACTCAGGCACCATCTCTCTGCTCCATCCCTGCTCTATCTCCCACTGTAAAACTGGTTCTCAAAAGACAGAGGAGAGTAGCAGAGACAGACAACGAGGCAGGACAGAGAAAGACAGTCAAGTAAAGCAACTCTGAACAGATAGCAACACATCCTGATATTCAGTAACAGCCAATGTCCCCAAATAGAAGGCGCGCTTGAACTAGAGTAGCTCCTTATCAAGGTGTAGGAGGGCTCAGGATGCTAAAAACCACACAGGACTCAGACTGCTTCCTGCCCCAAGTGGTTGGTGGGAAAAGCCCACATCCCCCCACCCACTGGAGACTGCCAAAAGGATGCTCACAGGGAAAGCCTGCATCCCTCACGCTGGAGACAGCCGCAGGAGTGCTCACAGGGAGTGCTCCTTCGCTGAACAAGCCTGCACCTGCTGCCTCTGCCCTGGGGACACGGCGTGAGGCACACACCTATCCCCAGTTTAGCAGCCTCCAGCTCACCCCTTGCTCTCCCCACTGTGTGGAAGTGCTTGTCTGAGGGTGAGAAATCCCCAGGAAACCTATGCCACACCATATCCACAGCACACAAAGATCCCACTTCTCCAGGCTCCCCTGAAGAGAGAAAAACACGGAGGAGAGAGAAGGTGTGCCCCTTTAACAGAGAGATATAATTAACCTTTCCAACAATTTGTCAAGGTTTCTCAGGCATTTCCAATCACGGCAATTTTAAATCAAGGTTGGATGCTTTATTTCTGAAATAAATGTTCTTGTTCAAAAAAGAATTATTTCAGGGAAGTCTGATAGTATATGTTATAAAATGTGGTCAGACTAGATTATCACAGTATTCCCTTCTGGCATTATAATCTATGAATCTATAAAAAAGAAAGGATTTAATTGATGAAGTTTAGCCCCATTAGCCCCTCATTACCAGATGACATTGTCATCGTTAATCTCTGACTCTAAATGACTATAGATCCAAATTCAACCTTTTCTCTCTAATTTTATATACATTTTATATCTATGATATACACACATGGTTTCAAGGGATTATAAAATCTACCCTTTACCTTTCCCCTGTATTAAGTATATGGAAAACATTATAGATTTCAGAATTATGCTATTTACAGGGCACTGACACTTTTCTCAAAAGGAGGTTTTTTCAGTAGATTTTCAAAGTGAAGGAGAGGAAAATTGATTCAGACTGGACAAAGACATCGAGGGATTGCTATGATGAAGATCTGGGGCTGTGTGGAAAATGATGTGCAAAAGCCATACCCAAGTAGACGGCATAAATGTACTTTCTTTTTAGCTCAGTGACAACCTTAAACAGATGCTCTCATCCAGATACAGAGACAATCTACGAACACTTACCAGGAAAAAATGATTTATGAAAATTTTCTTGTTGAAGTCTGGTTTCGGATATCAAGTAAATTCTGAGCAGCAATTTTCTTATATCCATTCATAATCCCCCAAAAAGTTTGCAAAAGAAAACATGAATAATTGAAAGCCTTCAGACAGTTCATTAATTTTATATCCCCTTGTATCAAGTCATTCCAAATAATTTCTCAGGCATTTACTTCACTTTTTAACTATTCCTCGTTTCCAAATTTCATCCTCAGACAAGAAACAGTACTCAAGAAACTCAAACTGCAGTGAAGTGGGTGTTTCATCTAGCTAATTTCATTACAGACAACGAAGGAAAATAATCTGTTGAGTTCGCTTCTGTTTGGATTGCTCTGCCAATGTGATTTTAGGATATCTGAGACGTGGAGTATATAAATAGAGAAAATGCAGATGAAATACTGAGTTGACAGAAGTCAATGGCAAAACTGTTAATTTTACTTCATTGCAAGCATACAGTCTCCCTCCCACTCCATCTCTCCATTTCATAGTGTGATTTTTATTTTTAGTGTATAAGAATGAATGAACATGAATGTAATAATACATTTTTCAAATGTTAAACCCGAAGTTCATGGAGACAGTCCCTTCTCCATGGACCTGTCTTCAACCCTTGAAAACAGAAGCTGAAACTTCCGGATGCTCAACAGCACTCAGCCCTGGGCGCCCCGTGTCCATGGCTGACCAGGGGTTAATAAGGCAACAAGGCAACTAGGTAACATGGTTTGCTCCCAAGGGCATTCACCAAATGGAGGACACACACCAAAAGCTTTGTCTCTATTTTCCTCTTTTCCAAATTAGAAACTTTCTCTCTTTCTTGAACGGGCAGCTGAAGAATGAATCCATGCCCCATTTTCAACAGATTGCTTCTCAGAAGAACAAAGTAAAGAAAGATATTTATAGCTCAAATCTAAAGTAAACCATACCTGAGAACCAGGATTAGACAAAAGACCTTTTTTATCTGAGGTTTTTGCTGCAGATTAGGGAGGATTAAGAAAGCATCCTCCTCTCACTGTCACATGAACGACCGTGGCAAAGTGGAAGTTTTAGCGGGCTCCCCTTAACATGAAAGGCCAGCAGTGTTTACACATAGGCACAAAATTAGGTTTCCAACCAGCCTGTGTCACTTTCCGAGAGCTAACAACAGAAAGAGTTCAAAACAAGTAGTTTGGGTTAATAGCATACTTGCATGTAAATACATAAAAGCTTCAGTGCTGTAAAGCTAATTTAAAAAAAAGACATTTCTCTTTATAGTTCCCCTGAGTATAATAAAAGCTATGATATTCTTTCTACCATAATGTACGTTTCATTAAAGAGCTGGAGCTATAATTGTCTACATCAGTACGTAGCGCCAGACTGGATAAATTGTCCACATAAATTGCTTAATACAACCCTGAGCCCTGTTCCAGAGCACTGGTGACTCCTACAACTGCATCAGCGAGTCCTACCTGAGGCTACCTGCGGCTCCACAGTGCTTGGGATGGACCTAGAAAGAGCCCAAACTCCACAAAACCACCTGGTACTGAACTCCACAAACGAAACTGCATTAAACATTTAAACCCGTTCGCTACCTTCCATGGTGGACACGATTACGTGCCAGTAATATTGAAGATTTATGTGACAATTATGCATATGAAGCGATACACGGGCTATTATCATTCTTCATAAATCAATAAAGTCAACTGAAAAATTAAACTGAGCATGTATGGAACATTTGACAGCAAATATATTTTGGTCTCTTAAGCGCTGTCATTTTCATTGCAATTTACTGCCTACCCTACAAGAGGGTTAAATCAGAAAAGTGAATAAAGCAAGAGAAGAGGTCTCTGAAAAGGAACTACAGTGCATTGAATTGCAATTTACCAGTAAATCAGCATGGCAGAAGGAAATTTTTGTCATAACAGGGCTGTAACATTTTTTTTAAAGCCAGTTTTGTCTTGAACTTGAAGCTAACGTTCATTAATGGCAATTTTAGGACTGCACTAAAATATAAAATATACTACTAATGTAGAGATGTAATTTCATTGGTTTAAGGTTTCTGTGCATTATTCCTCATAAAATATGAATGCAGTTATCGACATAGTAGGTAAGATGCAAAGTACCTCCTTTTTAAGCTGAAGAGGAAAGGGGGAAATCTCTGAGACAACAGCCATTTTCCAACCTAATGTGTAGACTCGGCACTCTCCCAACTGCGTTTTTTGATCATAATCACATTTTTACCTTCTACAAGATATATTTGCATGAAGGATTTAAGTTTGTCCATTTTTCATCCTGCAGCAAAATACAGAGTAGTTTAGTTTCATTTAGAATGTATGGTCTCTGAAATCATACACAAATGCCACGATACATGGTGTGCACTCATACACGGTATTTATATGAACAAATATATGAGAACATCATCTTAAAAAATACTTGTAAAGAACACATGAAAGTTTGCAGGTGGTAGTCCACCGTGTTTTAAGCCAGACATTACAAAGTAAGTGGCGTACGTAACACATCTATGTGCACCAGGATATTAAGTGCTGCTTCGTGAGCGCCTTTACCAGTCTCTGTATTCCCTGCCCTCTTTTGTGGAAGTTATCGCTGTATTAGATGTTGTTGAACATATTTGATACGAAAGCATTGTCTGTTTGCTACCAGTATCTAACGAGTATCTCCCCTAGAGTTGCCAGTGAGGTGCTGATTAATTAACTGAAGTAGTGAAGCTGAATTGTACAACAGCTGTTTAGAGAATTGTCATTAACTCTGTCTCTTTCCCCACCTATTCGTTCCCTTGCAGTGCTACAACTGAATTGTAAATTTGGGAAATTTTCTATTGCTCCTACCTTCACCTGTCCACGCTCCATACCGAAGGAAGGGGTGGCTGGTCAAGGCTTATTTATAAAAAAAGAAGGGAAGCATAGGAAGGAGGGAGAAAATAAACTTCCTGGAAGTCGAAGCTCTGCTGTCACTTGTCAATGGCAGCTAACAATAGATGGTCCTCCAGGCAGAATGTCAAAATGGGAATCACGTAAATCCTCCACTGACTGAGAAGTTCAGTGGTCTGATAGCTTTTCCCCAGGTCCGCTTGGTGTCCCAGGGAGTCAGCTCGGCTCTCCCGGCTGGCGGCGGCACGGATAAGGGTGGCTAAGCAGCCGCAGCCCACTCCCATGGTGTAATGACACTTGGCAGAGGATCCCAACCTGTGGACCTTGGCTGCCCTGCTCAATAAAGATGATTATTCAGGAGAGTATAATCTGTATTAAGTGGCAGACGGAGGGGTGGGGGGATGTGTTGATAGGACACACATTTCTCGTTACAACATGCCGGATAGGCTTTCCACACTTGGAGGAGCTGCAGATTTCAAAGGAGAAGGTGGGATGACTTTTTTTCATTGTAGCCTGGGCGAAATTAATGCAAGGCAAAGTTTGGCACCCTCTCTTTGGGCTGATCACCTGAGTAAGCTCAGCTTATTCCACTTGACGTGCTCTGCTGTGACACACTGGAGATCGAACCGTTAACACCAGCTGCATCTCTAACTGCTACTCTCTGCAATTTAATTTAATATTATGCTTCTTCACATGGGCCTCGCTTTATTATGCTTGAGAATTATGAAAACTGGAAATTACACATATGATTAAACACCATCTAATCACTCCGTGTACTAAATAAGCCAAAATGCATCAGAAAATAGATCAGGTACAATTTTGGTGTGAAACAAATGAATGCAGGAATGTATCGCATTGATATAGATGAAGCATCTGCCTCGTGATAAAATTAAGTCTTGTGACAGAAATAAATCACTGTAGGGGAGAACGCAAACCATTATCCAATAGGATTTTCTCTTTTCTTCTTATGTGACAGGACTTATTGGATTCCCTGATGTTAGACAGCCAAAAGCATCCATGATACGATGATAAATCAGGAAGACTACACGATTTGAAATTTAACAGCTACTTATTTTTGAGATGTTAAGATAAAGGGAAAAAGTACTTTGATTTCTGCAAGTAACTATTAAATTGGGAATCTCCTTTTCTGATAATCTGATACTCTGTTACTGTGTCACATCATCAAACAATGCCAGCAACCAGCAGTGGGTAAAATAGATTTTGGACTAAGATGAATACGGGAACCACTTATCTTTCTTTTTCCTTTTCCAATATTCACAGTTTTATCTAAAGAACACCATATAAAGGTTACTGTTGACATAAGAATGCACTGTTCTTATTACATTTTCATTTTTGCATGAATATATACTTAAATGGAGGCAAAAAATGCTTTTTGTTGCTACTTTCTACATTTGAATGAAAAAATCCATATGCTACTTTAAAAATACAGAATAAATAATGGAACTTCAGCATGTATAGTGGTTGATAAATGTGATTCACAGAACATACCTTCATGTTTTAATAGCTTTCCATTGTTAGACGTATGCTATTAATTAGTGGAAAAATGGATTCATCTATCCAGGATGTACTTGAATTTCTTGCTTTTAACCATTTTTTTACTATGGTGACTTTGACTACTACCTCAAAACAAATGCTGGAAGGGATATAACTGAGGGAAGATTGCTAAGTAAGATTTCTGGAGGTGCATTCTTAAGCAATCCTATGGGGAATGCCACTTAGAATAAGAATCACAATTACATAAATGATGAGGTCATGACTGAAATACAAACAAACAGATGAAGGTAAGGAGTATCAGCAACAGCACTGCTAAGCACAGTGCTGATTCAGATGCCTTCGGCTGAAATACAGCAACAACCTAAACCTGATGGTCTTGCAGGTAGGGAAAAATGTCACCCTTTGGGCATCGCGTCCATAGGTGACTGTCACTGTAAAGCCACTTTCTCCGAGCTGCCTCTCTGCAGCCTGCCCCGCGCAATAAGCTGTGCTGGGGAACAGCTGAGCAGGGAGGGAGGGCAGAGGGGAGAAAGCACTGAATGTTGATCACTTGTAATTATGGTAATCTCCTTCAAAAGCTTTAACTGCTCTAAACTCTGGTTGTCTTCAGACAGACCTAACTCCATGCGACAACAACATAAAAGCTGTTAAAGAAATGTAAACTACTCCGGCTGGGTACCAGACTTTAATGAGCATGTGGCACAAAAAACATGGGGCACTCCATGCAAAGGAGTAAGATACAACTCTATTACAACCTGACGGGAGCAATACCACTGGTAAAACCAGGCTCTGCCACCACACAGACCGAGTTTAAAATCACAGGCTAACCGGGGGTATTTCCTCACAGATGAAGCAAGAAAAAAACAAGTTTCTAATTACTTGTCCCACGCTGTTTGGGAAGCACCGTGCTGCACGGGTGAAAGCTAGTTATTATTTCACATGCTCTGGCTGACACGGGTATGATAACTGGCACTTGCTGATCTCTGCGAAGGGAGCAGCGTCAGCAGGAGGTTAAGCACCCCACCACACTGTACGTTAAGAAGCCCTAATATGCAGTTTTCTGCAAAAGAGACGTGAAGGAGGGAGGAAAGACAGAGATTAAAATTTGCAGGAAAAAAAAAAAAGGGCAGTTGTCTGGAGCCACGTATCATCGGGAAGACACGCAGGATGAGATAAATGAGACAGCAAGGCAAACCAACCAGCACGAGACTTGGAGGGTTGTGATGCCTCTGCCAGGAGCACGAGGAGGATGCATGCAGGAGGAAAGTTTTGCCCAAATTTCCAATGCCTGGGTAAATTCAGAGTGAGGTACTGGGTGGGCTGTAAGGCTGCTCTGCATCCAGCTTACCAGAAGACTAATCTAGCCTCCCAGTTAACAACCTGGTACAGTATGTGCTCCCAGACACCCTCTGTTGACAAAAGCAGGCTGTTTAGACCAAGTACCATAGCTAAAAGCCACAACTATTACTTTGACAAAAAAGTGGACTTTTTCTAGTCATGTCTGCAACCCTACCTCTCACCTTTTCAACAATATTTTAGCAGGCAAGTTTGACAGAAGTGTTTAGAAAGAGTAAGTTTTCAGTTACTGGAGTGTAGAAGTCTATCCCGTTTGTATCACTACAGATGTAAACCTTACAATAAACTCATGAGGTATTTGTTATTTCTAATCTGAAATAGTGGCCTACCCACAAAAGATGAGACACTTAGTATTGCACCACCCAAGCCAACAAGAGTTTTGGACCTGAGGGAGCAAGAGTGACACCTGATGTATCTGTAATCATCTGTCAAAACCACACACAACTCCCCCCAAAATATTGTTCATGTTACTGTAACACAAATGTTGAAATCAAGTGCTCAAAAAGGCAAGAAATGCAGAGCTTGAATAGATATTTCCACCTTTTGTCTCTGTGCTTACGCCTTTAAATAAATCATCTTTTAAAAATTAAATTAATAAACATCATTAAAGAATCTCAACGGGCACTACCACAGGTTGACAAAAGAATCTTACTATCATCCAGCGTTTCACACAGAAAAAAGACAACAGTGGTCCAGAAAATACTGAGATTCTAACTAATGGTTGCTTAAAATTATTCCGTCTCTGCACCACAGTAAGACCTGGTGAAGGCCCCGACCCAGGCAGCTATGGGGAGGTGGACTGTCCATGGGGCAGGGCTGATAGGGCATTCAGGCCCTGAAGTCCCCTCCCTCTCTGTCCGCCCTTACTGTGGGGAAATTTCCCTAAATGAAAAGTAATCAGTCTTAGAGTCACCCTGGGGAGGTAGTGTTGACCATCCATGAGTTCAGACTTTGAGAACGTCACTTTGAGACCCGGGCTAGCAGGACATTACAGATGCAGGCAGCCTACAAGCTCTATACTGCCAGAGTAACCTGGTTCCAAGACCTTACCCATACTAAATTTAGGCTGCTAGTTCAGGAGCAAAGATGTGTTTTCTTGCAGACTCTTCATTTAGATAGCTTAGAGTAAGCACAGCTGGAAGACTGGATGGTGAGATGGGCCATTGCAGAAAATGGTGTTAGATAACCTTTTTTATCCACTATGATCAATGTATCAGGGGAAAAATCTGAAGAGCAAGAGGAGAGAAGATGAATACATGCATAGCAAATTGCATTTCAAATTATTTCCACAGAAAGTTTAAGACTAAATTTGTTTTAACACCCATCTATAAAATCAGGGCATAAAGCAACCAGTATTTTATCACCAAGAGCATTCCAGTTTGGTTGCCCTTCAGAAATGAGGAAGATCAGGCTATAATAGCTTTATATATGAAAACAGTCTTTGATTGACAGAATCTCATCATTTGAAGGGCAGCAAATCCACATTAGGAAGGCAGAATTCTCTGTTCAAGTTCTGGCTTGCAACATCTATTAGCATCTTAACATTTGCTTGTAAGAGTTTTTGCTAACAACGTATTATTATTCTGTTACTGTGGTAGAAAAATAGCGACCTTTCTTTCCAATGATAAAAATATGTGTGTACTTTTCCTGTAGTTTATATATCTTACACCGTAGGTCATTTTTAAAGGGTTTTCTTTTTTAAGTCCCACCATTTATCTTTTCATTCTGAGAAAAAGCTGGCTTATTTAGCACAATAGGACCTTCACATAACTTTCCAGTATCAATTATTACAGCAACATGGCAACTCCCATGTGAAAGGTTTCCTGTAATGTGTCTTGTGCAGACAAACATACAGAGGAGCAAAAACAAAACAAAAAAAAAGACAAAGTACACATAACCTTCATGTTGTCTATCTTACAAAAATACCTACAAGCAAAGAGAATTCATTGGAAGCTTGATCTGGCAACCCAACATTAACGTTATAAAACTGCAAACTTAAAAAATTTGAAGCAAAAACTATGACAAAGCACAATTTTCAAAAAGAATTTGGAGTGGGGTGCAGGGGGCACAAAATGCTATAAATGAGGTTTTTGCTAAATGTGCATTATAGAAAACATTTGACTGGCACCAAGCTAATACAATTCTCCATAAAAATGAGGAGTAGCTCTGAATAGGTAATCAGGCCATTAGCAGGACAAACACCAGAACTCCTCCTGGTGTGGTACTCTCAGTGTATTACTTCTTCACCAGAATGTTGTAAAGGGTAGAAAGAATCTACGTGTACAAAGAAGCTTGTGTATATGAAGAGGTGTTGAGACTGGGGACAGGATGTTTCTTCTGGCGTGTGTTTCTGCTGTTGGTTTCCTCCTGATGTCCCATTCAGAGCACAGCTAAGTACAAGCAGCCTGTCCTGGGTGAACAAAGGATTTAGGTTGACCACACAGAAATGGGACTGAGTTTTAAACCCCAGCATATCACAGAATCATTTGGGTTGGAAGAAGCCTTTCGGATCATCAAGTCCAACCAATCACCCTGCACTGCCAGCATTCCTAAACCATGTCCCTATAATATATCAGACCTTCTAGGATGACACATGCTGTATATTTCAGGATTCATCAAGAAGAAATCAAGGAAAGATGAGGGTATCATCTGCTACAGTCCAAGCTGGAGGAAGCACAGAGACCCCTGCCACAGCAGAATGCAAGAAGAAAACAAATACTGGTTTTGTGAAATAGTCCCATACTGAGACACTGCAGGTTTGGGGCAAGAACTCGAAACTCCAGTACTGCTGAGCACACAGGTTATGCAGGAACCTGAGCAACCAGCCTGGCTTTGTGGCATACATTTCATGTGAAACACACTGCAAACTGTACCTTTTAGAACAATTATTGCCTTTTTAAGGACAATTATGTATTATGTATGATGTATAATTTATTCCGGAGGTTACTGGTTTATAAAAGAGTCATGGGCAAACTGCCAAGTTAGCGTCTGAACTGTAGTTATGAGTAATAACAAGGGTTATAATTTACATTCGTACTCTGTTTTTAAGTTAATGAGCTATCCAGTATGAAACCCTGCACTTGGCTCTTTGTTTCTGTGCTTTCCTACATTTGAGAATACACCTTGGTTTTATAATTTGCCTGTTGGATATGTGGTACCCTAAATACCTTTTACTAAACTGACAGGGTAGTGACCGTTTGCCTGAACAGAGAAGCCATTATGTGTTTAGCCATGGCTCTTACACACAGACCTCTACATTTGTATTTACTCTGGTGAAAGAGGAAATACTTCCAGGATAACAGGATTATACCTTCTTCATTAAAAATAACAATGAAACAAAAAAGAAAATAATTCTCTGGGATGTTTCCACTTACACCTGGCTACCAGCCACCAGGACCAGGTGTGTCAATGCACCACTTCATCCAGAATGCAGCTCTTCAAGTAGTATGACACCTAGTTGCAGCACTGGGGATGAGCCACATCGTATACGGGACTAACGAAAGTGCAATCTTCTGGCAAGAATGACAGTGGTTGAGCCACAGTGTCACACGCATTCAGTTTTCCTCAGCTGACCAGATAGCTGGATTAAATTTAGAGCCGTGAGAGATCGTGATAACCCACCTGGTGAGCAGTCTTTTCTTTTTGGTGACAGCAATAAAGAAGAGTTGAACACCAAGAAAGAGACTGAAATTAAGGAAGTCACGGAGTCCACGAGTTCAAGTGAGAAGGAGGTACCAGGATGTCCTGGCAAAAACAAGAGATAGAACTGATGTGAAGAATAAGGATAGAAGAGCAGAGAGGTTTGCTGTTAGGAATGCCAGGTAAGTCTGTCACTAGAAAGTAGCATTTCTAAATCCTGAGCCTGGCTCTGGTGAACGTAAGCCTGGCAGGATCACCAAGCTTAATTTACCTTTCATACCCATGGCACTCCTAATGGCAGCCCAGGGGACCTCTGCTTCCCATAAGAAACTTGTAATCACTTCCCCTTCCCCTAGAAAAATAACAAATTATTAAGTCCTTGGCACACACAAAAGAAGCAGTAATTAGGTGATGCCATGCCTGGACTTTTCGTCAGTCATCTTCCAGTCATGGTTGTTAAGTGTTACTCTGGTGCCAAGTATTAATTATCTGAAAATTAGTGCTTGGGGATGGACCAAGTCTTTTCTCATCATAACTGAGTACCACCAGCATTAACGGTACAGAAGAAATATGCTCCAACATTAGTCAAGAACAAAAGAGTGGAAGAAAGCATGGCAGAATTTTCTCTGAAAGTTTTGCTGATTCACTTGCTTTTTACCTCAGTACCTTGTTTCACTCCTGTCTCTGAGGCCTCACTTCATCCTCTCAAACCACGGACTCAGCTGACCTACCTGAGTCCGGACAAAGGTAGCTGGGGGATCCCACTAAGCCAAGGAGAGCCTGCTGCAGAGTGAGATTCTTTCTAACTGAAGACCTAAAGACAATTCTGCAGGTACCACCTCCTGTCCATTGACTGCTCAGGGACCCAAAGGCTGCTCCATGTGAGATGAACCCAGGTTTGTCAACTTCCCTTTCAAACCTTGTGAAGTCACCTTCTCTAAGCTGGAGGTGAGAGCTGTGCCTCAGTCGCTGCTCACATTACAACGAGAAAATAACTATTTTAGTACCTATCTCAGGGGAAGAGACAGATGAGTACTGCAGGTGGGATTCACTTCTCCATGGCAATAGGCTTTCTTCTCCAGCTTCTGCAGTGCCACAGCAGCCCTGTGGGGCTCTGGCAAGTCTGAGTAATGCTCAGGCAGCAAGAATGAACACCCTGGTCTCAATCCTCCCTTCCTTTTACATTTTCAAAACTCAAGGTGGAGGAAGGAAGCTGGATGCTTTCTTCTGCAATGTGAGTTAGTTCCAGAATAAATCTCTTTCACACAGTTACTGGATTACCCACTGTCCTTTTTGTCTAGCAAAAGCCTTAAGAGATTTGCTTGTCACTGTTGCTGTATTTCCATGGGAAAAAAATCTTCTCTTTCTAAGCAGCCTTCTACAAGCAAAGCAGTTATTTTAGAGTCCTACAACCCAGGCACGAGAACAAGGGGAAAAGGGGTTGTCCTGAGGAACTAAAGGCTTTGGAGGTTTCTTGCTCTTAAGACTCTTAGTAATACTGCCCCTCATGGTCAAACGTCAGTAAATACACACTAGAAACCTGGAAAACACTTCCGGACTGGAACCCCAACTTGTACGCTATGCTTTAAAAATGGCATAGAGATGAGAGATCTACAGAGCTCCCACATACTCTGTCTTCAGAGTCTTCATACTCTGCTTCATCACTGCCCTGTGAGATACAAGAGTCAGCCAGACGATGCACCCTGAGCTCACTCACCTCACAGCTCAGTCCCGCTGCATTAGGACTTACTCCTGCTCGCTGTGGGTGCTACTATGAGTGTCCTCCACGGAGTTATTTACTAGAGGAGGCAATGTGCCTGACAATATGCAAATGGAAGGCATAGCAGACAGAGTCAATAGTAGGCTAACTATAGTAGTAGTAATACTAATAGTAGTCTCTCTCTAAATGAACCTCAGCTGCCTCAAAGGAAAAGAGGAAACTTCTTCTGATGGGAAGATGAATGAAATCTGGGAGCAGTAAGGAGAGGGATCATGGGGGTGAGGGAGGGGAAGGATGCCTCTGGATTTTGCAAACTGACGGTCTCCACTAGTACCACTAGTTTTTCAGCTGAAAAACCCTGAAGCTACTATCATTTATTTGGTGTCCTGAGCACTAATTGCTTGAGAAGCAGGGTGTCATAAATAGCTCCCTGATGGTCCTCCCACTCCATGATGGATAATGCTGGAGCAGCAGAGAATCTTGCCCTGTATTTCTGGTGTTTATTTTTAAAAGGTAACAGCAAGAAAAAAACCCAAACCATTTGTGCTGATTTAAAAAAAAAGTTTACTAAGCTGTTAACAGGTGCTTTTTAAACATAAACATAGAAAGATTTCTAGATCAGAAAGATAAATATGCACAACTAATATTAAACTGAACTGCTTAGCTTTTGTTCCTAAGCACAAAGAAAGCCAGTATTCGTACACGTGCATTCAATATGATACTGCAAGTGAAATACAAAACATAATATAAATTCCTTCCAATGATAATTGTGTAGCGAGGATGTATTGGAACCAGTCTCATCCTCAGTCTGTTTAGCTATAAAAGCAAAGTAGTTCATTAGTTACTCTCCTATGCTACTGAAATTATAATTTCGGAATTTTTATGTCATTTCTATCACTCCTCCTTAGATAGTTTTAGCAGGAGCCCACCTAAATATTAATGTCCTCCACTGATGTTCTTTATTACCCATTATAAAACAATTGTCCTAAACCAGCTTCAGTGCCTGCCTGCAACATCTGGCCATCACCACCCACAAAAGCAGCACCAGCTGCCAAGCGATGCTGCTCTCCGAGAAACCGAATTCAAACCACGACAGAACATTTTGCCAGTTTCCAGCCTAAGTAACTCCACAGGACCTTGCCTTTGATTATCCGGGATGTCCGGCCCAAGCCCTTTGTTAAGTTCTTTTATGAGCAGTTTTAAGTTGGCTTGGAGGTCAAAGAAAGAAGACACTTCAGAAAATGTCTTTAAAACCTCACAAGGAAGCAAGTTTGGTTTCTGTAATTAGGAGTACCCTGAAACTCCAGCTCAGACTTAGCTGCAAAGAAGAAATGCAGCTGAGGGGTAAATACAGACTTTCCATCAACTCAGTTGGTTAAGCTTTTTGAAACTGATGCACAATCATCTCAGCAAATGATGTTATGTTAGGAAATCGGGGTAGCTCTGTAAATCACCCTGCAGTACTGCCCTTTCAGGGGAAGCGTCCTGAGCCCCTTATTAAGCAGAGAAATACAGTAGCAAAGAAAAACACAGGAGGGTGAATGTTTTCTAAGCATTTCTAAGCATCTGGTACTGGCTCAATGACCAAAGGAAGGCGCTTGCTCTCTGGATCTCAGTAGTACATGCTGAGGGCCTTTTGCCGGTGCTGCTATTTGCCCACCCACATGAGTGAGTGCAGCTGCACCTCAATCTGTCTCTGGTGCAAGTCTGGCTGCCTGCTCACATTTGGGACAAAGATAGAACATGCTTTCCCGGTCTTACAGAGCAGCAGCTTCTTCAGCAGTACTTTTAAACTACCCCAATTTTTCCTAATAATGATAATTCCATGCAATTGTGTTTGAGCTGCTGTGATAAATACCTGAAATTAAACCATTTTCAGGTTCTCTTCCTTCCCATAATGGCACAGTTCTGTATCCATGCTTCTACAGATGTAAAACAAAACAAGACTCAGCAAAGTGTTTAAAATGTCATGGGTTACTTTTTTCATATTCCTACACAGATCTTAATGCTTTGCAAGATGTAACCAGGCTTCTCCCTCACACTGATTTATGAAAACTTCAGTGTAAAAAGAGGGGAAAGAAATCATGCCTTACGCTGCCCTTAAATGTCAGTCAACCTTAAGACTAGGGAACGGGTCTCTACTTTTCAAATGTCAGTAAGTCTTCTCATAAAAAAAACATGGGTGAGATGTCTGTATAGTTCACATGCTGTATGATTCATTTTCAAATGTGTCTGATCTTTCCTTTCTTTCCCTGTTTGGCTGATAGAGTAAACCAATTCACGGTGCCCTCCCATCTGCAGCTCCATCATAAAAACAGTCGCGTGCCCCCTGATACCTTGATCTTTTAACACTGGCTTTTTTTCCTCTTTCTCTTTGCCCACCCCCCTCACCCTCCTCAACCCCCTCACCCTCCTCAACCCCCCCACACCCCCATTTTAAACAATACCTTCAAGTTAGCTTTAACACCTCAGAAAAGACTGCCATAAAAATAAACAAAAGACCCAGGACTAAAATTGAACATAAAAGTTGTTGCAGGGATTGCTTCTTGACAAACAGCCTCTCCAAACATCACAGATTGTCCAAACCCTCTGAACCTTTTGCTCTACATCACCCACATAGGACTGCAAAGGGAACATATCCAAGGAACTGCAGGCTAATTGAAAAATCATTCACTTGAGATACGGTAAGTATCGTGCTCCAGTTCTACGAAAGTATACAGAAACTTGACACAAGTGGCATCCTCCATGAACTAAGCAATTGACTAATCAGCAAGCTCAAAAGGAAAATAATTTGTTTTTTCCTCCCTTGCACTGCTGAATTTGCATTTAATAATTCATCTGAGATGTAAAAAAAAAAAAAAATTCCTTAGAGATACATTGGGTGGCACCGATTCCTTCCCAGCCTCCAGGCCTGCTGCCTCTTGAAAAGAAAACTATAGTATTGACTGGTAAAGCTGGTATAAGGACCCAGGAGCTGCTATTTCTAAACCTCTATTATTCAAAGATCGTTATCACAGTTTTCCATTAGCAGAAGTAAGTCAAAGCTTTGCTGTATAACTGACAATGTTATTTTCGGGGAAGGGGACAGAAGGCTCAATACTGTACTGCAAGAGGTATCCTATCGATCCTGACTTTTTATAAGATTTTTGTGCCTTTTTTCTTGAGGCCATTTAGCATCAACTTTGCCTATTATTAATTTTACAGTCGGTAAGAGCTTTTGAATTTTACACATTTCTAGTATGACTAGAAACACCTGTAAAAGCTGCTATTTACCTGATATTTTAATATTCTGCACTCTGTCTCCAAAAATCCCATTTAGCATGTTTAGTGTTATCTCTCTATACTACAAAAACGTGTCAGAAACTCACATTTCAAGCTCTGCCCTTCCACTGGGTTCATGATGCAGTGAAAACAAGCCATGATGTCACGATTCCCAAAAGTCTGCTCCATGCACCAACAACATTCACCTTCAGACTCTCCTTTCAAGCCTCAGTAACTGGATTTTTCACTGTCACTAGTTGGCTTATCCTTCTAGTCCGTTTGAAGCAGTAGGTGAGCACACATATACTCAGGAATACATGTCTCTGCCTCGTACTGGGATAGTGTGAGCATAGTAGTATTCAGAGAAATAAATCACACTGTCCATTTTGGAATCCCTGTGAAAATAACATCAGGGATACTGACATCATCTTCAGAAGATCCTTCCATTATCTCTTTTGGATGATCACAGCATGGGTCATCCTCCCTAGCTACAGCGACAAGCTGCTAACATGACAAGACGAAATAGCTCATTTCTGAAGGTTCAGAATCAACTATTGACAAGGTAATCCCAGTTAAAGCTCTGTAGGCTTCATGTCTTGCACTTCAAAATATATACAAAAATGGACAGCAAAATTCTAATAAATAGCCAGGAAAAAAAATCTACTTGGACAATCACCAGAGAAAGAACATGCTCAGTACAGACACTGTGCAAGTAAACAAATCAAAGAAGCCTCAACTGGGAAATTATATTAAAAGCATTAATTTACATCATGGAACATCATACCACTTTTTTCTCATTGTACAGTTATTAGGTATAGTGAGAGTCAGGAAAGGAGACAAATGAAAAGGAAAGCAGAGAGAGGAACTAGATGGATGAGGGATATGCAACACACGGTCCGGCAAGGGACAACAGCCAGGTGGATGATGCCCATGTCCAGACTGCGGGACCCTGGAGGAGGTTTCACACCAGCTTCAAATCAGCTTTCTTTCCAGGTAAATGAATAAAAAGCCATTGAGCTTTTCACAGTATATGGTAACAAGGATAATCCCACAGCTTCTATAAGAAAACCCTTATGCAGCTCAGATGGATTTATTGTTTATTCAGGCAATCTGAAATTTCCCAATTAGAATATTTCTAGAGATTCAGCAGTTGCCAGCTCTGTAATCAGCCAGAGAGCTTGAAACGGTGCTTTCCAATCTATCGTCCACAGATCTTTCTCCATCTCCATTTCTCAGGAATTTAGGAACTATTACTACCAAAGTGAGACTACCAGTTGTGGTCCTAAGCTTTCTATAAAGAAGTTAATGCAATCAGGAGAAATATTTCACAGGTCTTCATATCAAGAATGGCTGAAGACTATCAAAGTCTAAAATCCATGAATTTGTTTACTCATTCATTTTGAATTGCAAATACTCAAACAAGTCTGTCTAAATACAGCACCTGAAATTATATTCTCAGTTCTCTGGAATTTCATTTCTCAATAATTTCTTGCTTTCTTCAAGAAATATATTTTTCCCCCTTTCTCCAGGCCATCACCCTGCAACTGAGCCTGTGAAGTCGGTGCTCCAGGACTCCAAAGAATTCCCCACAGATCCTGAAGGTTTCACAGCACTAACTCTGCAAGTCCGGGATTCGTTTGGTGAGCCAGACACCAGATAAAGTATTGGGGTAATAAAATTGTATCTCTTATTCTAAGTGTTAACTGTTGAAACAATAGCAACTGTGGCATGTTTGGGCCTCTGAAAAAGCTGCCACAGATGTCTACAACTGGACAAAAATCCAGGCCATTTTTAAAATAACAGAAGTCTAACTTTCTGTGCACTTGTTTGCATGAGCTAATAATACACAGAGTTAAGTAGTCTGTTTTGAAATCTACGGACAGAAAAAGAGACACATGTCAAATTTTAAATTCTGTATTCCATGATGAGCAATCTCTATCACCTTACACAGGAGAAACCTTGAGAAACAAAAAAACCGAAAAAGATGCCCTGACTCCCCCCCCCCGCCAGCCTGATTCTAGCTTACCAGTGCCTTACTACGCCAAGGCCCCGAGGATGCTCTTTCTGAGCAGGAGACACCTGACTCCCAGGGAGAGACAGAAGAATCTGTCCCTGCTGCCTCCAGGCTGCCCAGCTCTCATACTCAGCCACCGAGACAAACATACTCTGTATTTCTACTTTTTTTTTTCCTGATGTCATTAAAAAAGAAGAAAAATCAATACAGTTAAATACAAAAATATAGAGAAGGAAATTACGAAACATAATGCTAAATATTTAAATAGGCAGTGCTGACCACTAAAATCTTTAACGTTTTATTATTCCCAGTTCACAGTGTAAATGGATCAGTTACTTGCAAAACACAAGTAACCAAACAGTCTGAACTTGGCAATGCAAACTGGTAACTACAAATAAAACAACAGGAGTAACAGAATAACATCCTTACAAAGCTTCCTCTTGATCTGTAGTTTTTAAGCTGCAGTGGTTTCCAACCTAAATATTCAGACGGAAATGATACACCAAAAATTGTGGCTTATTAAGAAACCATCTTGCTTGGGCAGTCTCTCACCCCAAGTGACCTGAATGAGTTAAATACGTGTACGTCCCCAGCCTTCTCAGGCAAGAGCTGTAATGGGCTACTTGAAGCATAATGCAAGGACAGAGAAACACTGCCAAATATTTGTTATGCCTAACATTTATGTACATTTATCTAATCTCCAATATAACACAGGCTGACAGTATAAACAGCCCAGCTGAAGCCAATCTGTGCATGTTCCTAGTGTATGTAAACAGTCTTCTCCTCAGTTTGTTTCCTTAAAGCATGGAGCCTGCAATTATCTCTCACAGCTACAAAGGCAATGACATGTTACTTAGTACTTTTAATAATGATAAATTCGGTCCTGGTGACAAGGGAGTTTAAACCTGCCAGGCTATAAGCTGCAGAATAAGAGTTTCCAATAGACCCGGTACAGATCTTTCGTCCCAGAGGCCACTCGCCTTGGGACAAAGGCCTTGTTCCAGCCACTTGTTCCAGCCTGGCCCCTCTTAAACACAAGACTTCTACTGTGGTCATTCATGAAATCAGTTTCTGAAAATTGTTCTTCTTCAGGTACTAAACAAGATAAACTAATTCCACTATTAGAAAGACCAAATGTGAAAACTGGTACTTCAGGGGAGGGTAAGAAAAAAAAAAAGAATGAATGTACAAGGCACATCTCTGCATTTCATTAAGCTTCCAATAAACAACTGCAAAACTGCTGATAGTGTTGATTGCACATCATCACCTTCATGTCATGGTTAGATCATCGTATTTTGGGAGGACAACAGAAATCTAACTAGAATAGGAGATTCTCAGATTAAACAGTCTTTTCCTTCCACCTCTCTGCTGATCATTTTTCATGTTTTGATGAGAATAAAATGCCACCCAGATTTTCCTGGGACATTTTTTGTCCAATTTTCTCTGCTTAACTTAGTCTAACGTGCCCATAATACCTATTTAAAACTGTCTCTCCCTCTGTCTAATACCTCAGCTTTTAACAGATGGATATTTTCTCCTGCGCATCATTACAGGCAAAGTAGCTAAGAAAACAGTGCAGATGGTACAGGATGAAGTAGCAGTTGAAGCAGTGGTTCAGCAAAAACAAAGGACAGCAAAACTAACTAGTCACAAAAATGCTTTTTTTTTTTTTTAAAAAAAAAAAAAGGAGGAAAGCAAGAAAGCCCTGGGATCAGGATGCTTGAAATGACATAGACAGCTCATGCTGTTGGTCCAAGCAAAGACTCACTAGACTTAGCTATTTGGGCTATGCCTCTACATCGAAGGTCAGCTCGTGTGGTTGGTAATCAGGTCTGAGCTTCATAGCTGTGCTCTGGTGTGAGCTCTCCAGCTGCAAGCTGACAGCTATTTTGCTGTGCCTTGATGCTCAAACCTCTGCTCATGGCTATATGGAAACACATCTCATTGCTTTTTGTGCCAAGACACATTAAGACTCCTTCTTGGATGCTTGTGCCAACGGGAAAATAATTTGCATGTCCCTCAGAAAAATGGTGGCAGTAGAGCTGGGAGGTTGTTGGTCTTCAAGGGATGTGGATGGCCCCTGCATGCAAAGAAGGCAGCTTCTGTTCTGAACCTAACCCTCAGCCAGGTAAATACCCATGTCTGCACCTGAGCAAACCTTTACCTGTGAGGGTAGAAAGACAGCAGGTTTAAAAGCAGAACAGGAGTGAGGATTAACAGAGCAGGGTGTTAATAAACCAGAGTGAAGAAACAAGGGCTGCATAATATCTGCACACAACTAATCTAACACAACTGATTTGACTTAGGACGGTGGCTACCGGTTCAGTTGCAGTATTTCTATGGAAATGTTGTGGTACACGCAAACACCTGTTAGACTGTCAGCCTCCTGAAGGCTTCTCATCTGTGGTCTGTTCTTTTGAATATTCATGGCCTCCATTGCTCCAAACATACACGCCAGTCCAAATAACATTCATGTGATTCATGTAATCTCCAAAATTAAAAGACATCCATTTACCCAGGCATGGGCTACATCTAACTTTTACCCCAATGTGTCTATTTGGTCTCTCTTACATCAAATTGAGCAGGAGATAAAACTGAAAGCAATAAATAGCTAGAGAAAGAGCCCTGAAGAGCCCAGAACTGGCAATGCAATGTCCTGCCAGGATACTGACCTTTTATTTTTCTAATGAAAACACAATAAAATGGCACTAAAAAATGTGAAATGGTCATTTTTAAAGCATTTGATATCTCCAACCTCAATCACTAGCTGTACCACCCTGTGTTTTGAAAATTCCCTGGTAATCATCCCCAGTGCCATTTCAACCGTTCCCACGTGGGCTCACAGCTTTCTGGCTCCCTGTGGGAATGGCAACCCAAGGACTCAGATCCCAAACGTACTCAGGCAACCTATGCGCCACTGATCAGAAGTCTTCCCCTTGCAGCTGGAAGCACTGTCGCTGATACAAGGTGGGGGTACTTCAGCCTCATCCCCACTTTAAACCTCCCTTTCAAGGCTTCCCCTAAAGCATGCCTTGCTGGTGCTACAGGTACAAGAGGAAATGGACTTAAGACAGTAACTTAATTTTATCCAAAGTGCTACAAAGCCAAGCTGAACCAGCTTGAATTCAGATGAGGAACCTCAAGCTGGAAGTTTGTGCAGCCCATTGCTGATCCTCATACCGACTCTGGCACTAACTTTCAAGACCCGTATTTCTCACACAGCTGCAGGTTGGGAATGTGTTATCTGAATTTATTTCTTTGTTAAATCAGCTGCTGTGTGCTCACACAATCACAATAGCAGTACTGTCATTATCAAGCTGAATTTCCTGTGGTACGCAGGGAATTTTATGGTTGTTTTAATAAACATTATGCTGGTTGGAACTTCTATAAAATAAACAATTTTTCAAGTTAAATATCCCCTTCTTAAGTGCCAGACTGCTAAGAGAGGCAGGCAGACAGAAGTCTTACTACAAATCTGATTGCCACAAAGGGTCTGCCATTGCCCACTGGAAAGGCAGGTGAGAATTAATTCAAGACACAGAGGAAAAACAAATATCCAGAGCCGTGCCATGGAGGAGCTCTGGGCCACTCCTAGTCATTCCTGGAACACACCGCCTTCCCTGAAATGCCCTCTGTCCCTCCATCCCTGGTTGTCTGGAGTGAGTGGCTTGTCATCTCACTAATGATGCCAGCAACAAAGCCAACAGGTCAATTCTGATGGAAATGCTGAAGACATATTGCCTCAAAATTACATTGGCTGAATATTCAGTTTGAATATTTATTCCAGCAGAAAGGTAAAGCAGCAAAAAATGTGATACCGTTCTGTCATGAAGCTTTCCAGGCATCCCTCATCATTAATTTCTGTCAGTATTTAAACATCCTTTCTTCTCCTGCTAAGTGATATTATATATAAAACTCACTTGATACTTACAGATTCATACTTTCATGCATAATGACATTTTTTTCATCATTTTACAAAACCCTTCATTACCTCTAGACTTAACCAGGCCCTTCACATTAGAGCAGATTCACCCCAACTGCCTAATTCATTCTTCATGTTATAGTCCAAAAGTGACACATGGCAAACAGGAGAAAGGATAGTGGAAAAGGAGCCCTTCTGGGCATCACTGGGAGCACTCCTTCATGTAGAAAAGTAGACATAAGAAAATAAGGCAAGGCAAGAAGATTTTATCCACTCTTGCATAAAAATCTCAGCCCACAAGCAGACTGTAATTTAATACTAGAAGAGTTGTCTTCTACTGAACAATTATTGGAGACAGACTCGCCACATATTGTATTTCCAAAAAGATACATTAACCTACAAAATAGAACCAGAGCCAAAAAAAACCCCAGTAATTCAGGTCCCGATTCTCCTCCTGAGATACAAATAATTCTTATTTACTTTAATAGAAAGTAAGATTAAAAACCAAGAGAGAGGTATTCATGTCATGCAGGAAGTGAATCGGATCCTCGGATTATCCCATTAAATGCAAAACCCCAGAAAAATGCCGTAAGAAAACAGTGTAATAGAAGAGGTAAGTATAGCATGTTGGGCTTGTGTTGAAAGGGAGGCTTGTAAAATAAAACCAGCACTGTACAAAGATCTTACTAGCTCCCCGGCTTCTGTTCTCAAACAATCAAGGCAGAGGAATGGCCAAGGCAACGCTTTTCCACCTCTTGCAGTCCAAAGACACTCTTTAAACAAATATTGGACTTTGCTATTATCATTCACTGAGGTGACTTCTCATGAATGACTGAAAAAAAGCAGATCCTACAGAAGCGGATAGTTTGCATATGCTAATGTCCTGAATATAGAGGTCACGGGGGGAAATTTCAAAGAAAGGTCTATGAACTGGTCAGTGTACAAACAGCTGGGCTGTAGTTGCAGATGTGGCACTGCTATGAAGAGTCACAGCGATTCTCCTTGTAAAGGAGTTAGCGTAGTTTACCTGCACCAAGTGCTCCACGCTGGATGAAGCCTCAGCCCGCATGCGAGAGCCAATGCTATGGACATGTCATGGCATGCCAGCACAAGCAAATCTACTGCTACTAATAGAGGGAGGGGGCTACAGCCCCCACAGGCTCCCTGCCAAACCCCTCTACCACCCTTTCATCATGTGACATGCAGAGATCAAAATTCTTTTTTTTTCTTCTCTCTCTCTCTTTCCCCCCCTCCCCTCCAAATAAAGGGGTTTAAATTAGACAGAGATGGTTCCCGGGAGTCCTGGCGCTCAGTGCTGTGGGCTGCAAAGCTTCTGCTGTGAGATTAACCACCTCTATGGCTGAGACTAACTAACCGCCTCCACCATCAAGACTAACTGCCTGCACCGCCAAGACTAACTAATCACTTCCACCACCGAAACTAACCTCCTCCACTGCTGCGACTAACCACCTCCACTGCACTGCCCCCAAGGGACTCACTCCTCTAGCACAGCTGAGGGGGAACTTGGGTTTCATGGAGATTAACCTTCCCACTACTGTCAGCACAGAGTTTGCCCACCTCTTACAGCAAGTCAAACTAGGGAGTTCAGTCAATTTTTGTTAACTCCCTGCATTAATTCTCCAAGAAGTTGGTGCAGGATGCTGGGTCACATCTGGAGATACAAACCACATGTTTCTCCACCTTGGCATTGAAGCAGGTCAGCAGAAAACCACAACCTTTCTCTAACATCAAATCCAGGTATTACTGATGGAAAATTTCTGGTAAATATTGTTGAAAGAATGGTGTTGCCTTAACAAAAAAAGAAAAAAACCCCAGTGATTACCATGTGTGTAGAAGTTAACTGTCCCTTTTCCAGCTTTGTTTCCTACTTTTTTATTTTCTTAAGTTCTGGTTTTTTGTGATGAGAGGGGAAGGGAAGGTAAATCCCAAAGAATAAAAGCTGAAATATTCTCTTTGGGGTTGGCAATTCAGCATATAAAACCCTTTAATATTTTAATGAAGTAGAAGGTTTTTTATGAGGCATTACAAATTTATTTATCAATTTTCAGGTAGCTGTAAACTCTGCATATAACCTGTAGTTTTCAACCTACACAGTCATGATTCAGGGATTATCAGTGCAAGAGGCTGTGTTAAATCAGTGAGCCTTAAGTACAATTAACAATAAAGGACTAAAGTCTAACCGAAAACCCCCCATATATTCTCTTTGCAGTGGCACCAATAGTGCAACCTCAGTTTAGCATAGCCAAGACTTCTGGTGGGTCCTTTTATTCCATGGTTCCTCAATAAAATGCATTCCTCACTTTACTGCATACCAGGCAAAATCTGTTTGCTGATCTTCAGGGTATTATGCAAAGCATTTGGGGAGAATGACAGGAGAGAGAGAATTGAATTTTGAGGCATTTGTTTGATCTATCGCTTTGATGATTTAGGCTGATTTATATGATGGGTTTGGGTTGTGTGTGTTACAGTTTGCATTTTATGCAGTATTTTTCTATGGCTGGGTTCTCAGCAACGTTCACCGTCCTGCACCTCTTAGTACAACGCACAGGTATCAAACAAATAAAAAATCTCAGCTCTTAGAACCTGCTCTCTGGCAAGCCCTACCACAATTTAAATAAGAATTGTGCTGTTAGAAAATCTGACTGTATCTGAGAGCACTGACCACTTCAAAATCTGGTCTTAAGCTTCAGCTTATGTGATTTCAAGCATCAAAACAACATTCTGAATCTCATTCAGGAATGCAAAAGACGGAGTAGTTTTCCACACATGCCTGCCACGTGGTCTCAGGAATCGTTCTCCTATGAATAGAGAATGAAAAGTCTTGGCCTATCTATTTTAAACAGCTGATAAATAAAGAAGGGGCATAATAAAAAAAAAAAATGCTTTCAGGATTCATTCTCTACCTCTCTTGAGAAGAACCCTTGCATCTTATTTTTCACAGTTATTTTTATAGCTTTTTCTTCTTCTTTTGTATTCTGTTCCTTAAAAATAAGTAGGAAGCAAAATGTTTTTTTGGTCAAAAGCTATTGTTAGCATAAATTTTAAAAATCTAAACAGATGGGATGGGGGAGCCTGTTGTTCTGAGAACTGATTTAGCGCTGGATCACTGAGAAGGAGCATCTCCATTCAAAGGGCGGCACTTCTAAGTCAATGCCAAGATTCATTACTAAATTCCATGTTTATCTTAAGAGGTTCCCACACAGTCATGTCCCAGCAGAATTGCATCCCTCATGCTGCTAAAAGCAGCAAAATAGAGAAAAACCTGCTAGTTGCCTGAAAATTAGAAGCATCAGACTCTGCAACCTAGTTCTACAAGGCTTTTCACAAAAGAAACCAGCCACCAGAGTAAACATCTGTGATCAAACACTAATTTAGAACCAACAGAAAATTGACTTCAAATCATCTCTTTGTCACTGCAATTGATTAAAAGTCAAATGAAAATTGATAACATGATTTTCTATGTGTGAATGTGTATGTGGCACAAACTCTCAAGAGCTCTGTTGGCTTCATATATTGACTTTTATCCAAATAAAGCCTTTTAAGAGTACATTAGTCAGTCCACTAATAAACTTAAAAAGCAGACTAATTACACCAACACGAAGCATTAATACGCTCTTGAGACTGTTAAATTTTGGTGCAAAACAAAATTCTGAAGGAACTTTGAACCCCAGTAAAGCACCAAAACGCACAAACTATTTCATTACCGAGTTTTTTGACAACGAAGAAAGTTGACTCCTTTTCCCTTATTTCAATTTTAATTTAAAACTTTCTCAGCATTTTATTAACCCTTCACCAGTTTCAATGTCACATATTATTGTTCTTTGTGAGTCTGAAGTCTTTTTTTTTTAAGTGTAGGTTACAGATGTATGTATCTTTTTTTCTTTAACAGATTATTTTCTGCATCACAGAGCAAATGCCACTCTGTATCAACCCCTGAAGAGAATGTAGTCAATGGAGTACTAAAATGTTATTTCATCTACTCTATGGACACTGATTTTTCTAATACCACATGTAAATCCAACTAAAAAAGATATTCTGCCACTGAATGCCTGTTTGCTTTATTATTGCGTATTCCAAACTGGACTAAAACTAAGAAAAGAAATGCAGCACTAATTCCACTAATTCAAATTTCCATCTTCTTCTCTATTGATGGGAATATGCAGATGTATGAGAAATGGAGAGAAAAACCTATTAGAGAGGTTTCATTTATAAATTAAGGAAAGGAAACTTCATCCCTAATCTAACCGTAAGATGAAAAACAAAACCTTTGCAAATAAACTCTTTAAAAGAAACACTTTAAAGACTTTCCAAATCCCTTCATATTACAGCCAAGTTCTGTTACACCACCACAGCTCTGCCATCAGCCAAGGATAAACGTGTAGGTCAAGCAACAGAAACTTATGGCAGAGACAATTACCCCGTACCACCCCCCTTTGTCTCAGAAGAGGAGGGAGGACAGCAGAAGGAATAAAACCTCCAACCACAGATTTGAATTTTGGCTGCTAGCAATGATCAGGAGAGAGATAGGGAATCCACGGATGGAAGGGGTCCCATACCAGATGGCAGCAGTAAAGCTTTGAACAGCTAGAAAAGAGTTCCTGTAAAACGGGAAAAGGAGGCTTTCACAGCTTTTGAGGTGCACTGGACAATCCCAGCTAATGTGGTGCTGCTGAGTGCAACGGTCAGCTACAGTCTTTGAATGATGCTGTCTTTGCAGCAAGACCTACTCTTACTTTAAACATAAAAAGATGGCAAGAAATATGACCGTTTGATAATAGAGATGACCGGAAAAAAAAATTGCCCATCATTAACATTGTGGGGTTTTGCACAGTTACGACTCCAGTAGCAAAGGCCCTCTGGGTTGATGCAGTGTACAGCATCGGCGGAGATTCAGTCTGTGACAAGTGACAGCCCAACATTATCACTTAAAACTCTCCTTTCCTACGATGCCTACAAAAAAAAAAAAAAAAAAAAAAAACCCAAAAAACCTATTCAAGTGGGTGCTGAATACAGGATTAAAAACTACCGTGCAAAAAGAAGGCAAAAA
>NW_010402882.1:127627-129538 GCF_000710305.1 Buceros rhinoceros silvestris | reverse complement strand
TCCCTTAAAACCCTCCTTTCCTACGATGCCTAAAAAAAAAAAAAAAAAAATGGCAAGAGCTAAGCCGCTAGTGAGCTGATACCATCATCCATCATGCTTCTCAACACGCTTATTGCTTCCCCACATGTTTACAGATTCCTCATACTTCTATATCCTTCTCTCTACTTCTTGTCTCCTCTTGCTATCTGCGGCAACAGCTGCCTGCAGGGTCTATGGGCATGCAGCAAGAACCATAGAGGCTTTCAGGCTCTGGGGTGCCTCAGTATGACACCCCAAATCAACAAGAGGTCAAAAAGGACCTCAAATAGACTAATTGGGTCTAAGACCTCTGGCAGCCCCTCTGCCCAGTGCTTAATGCCACGTAGCTCCCACCGCCTGCTGCAGCAATCCTCCTCGGTCACCACACCACACCACTTGCAAAACTTCAAGCATTGCCACACTTCAGGAGTGGCTTTATGAGAAATCACATGCAGAGGTTTTATCAAGTATCCATATATATGAAAAAAATCACAAGCATGGGTATGGTCAGAGTGTCATTTAACCTGATGCTGCATTCAATATTGATTTGGGCTGAATATTTTTTTTCCACCAAAGACACTCTGTCCCTAAACTGCAAAGTGCCACCAGAACCTGCAGAAGGCTTATGAAGGCTGAAGAAACTGCTGTGAGGAGGACAGATACTTTGCAGACCATACAGGTAAGGCTTGAGGCAACAAAAAAGTAGTTAAATTTTAGTGACTTAAAGGCTGGACCATCCATGGCTACAAAGCATATTCCCTTACTTGTCACTTCCAAGCAGGGCTACCAGGATTTTTAGTTTACAGTATGGCCTGGACACTTCATTCCTCACCTCTGCAACCAGCTGCCCTACCCTCTGCTCTCAGCACCCTCACAGGCAAATAAGCACATTAGCAGATCATGTCAGCAGTAAAGGAGAGTTTGCACATGCAAATTTTATCAGCTGTCTATACAAGTAATGCAGCACACACAGACTGTAATTCCCATGTCCGCTTTTACACTTGCGCCATTATTTACCTTGGCTCTCAACAATTATTATTCAGCATTTCAAGTGCCATCTGTGCTGCTGATAAGTAAATGCCTTCAAGTACACTAGAAACAGATTTTCTGAAGTTTTACCTTGTACCGGGCACAGTCAGCATCAGAAAGATGTTCTCCATGAAAGCTGACATGCATTTAGCTGGTTCTTCATAGGGATTGGTGTATTTAAATTTAAAATGTGTATGTCTAAGTTACCAAATAGAAAACAGGCACGGATAATGAAGGAAAATCACTGCATCCCAAAAAGCAATCGCTCTTTATGGGTCAAATTCAAATCTACACACGAGGAACACTCACACCAGGAATGAATTTAGTCTTACAATAGTTAACAGTATCTTGAGACGAAACCCTATTAAATAAGAAAAAATATACATAAGTTCAATGCCCAAATGCTTCAACAGTTCTTGACATCTACATCAGTCACCATTAAAATTAAAATGTGAAATATAATGACTGATGTCTGCAAGACATATGACAATGACTATTCTAAGATGCTTGGTGACAGTTTAAACTAGTCGAAGTGACACATGGGAACAGATCCAGACTAACACATCTTTGCCCACTGACTTAGTATAAATGTCAGTGTGGAAGCAGAATATGTGAAAAAATATCACAAACAGATTTTTTTCCCCTTTAAAAATCAAGCGTTAACAACTGTTTGCTAATAAGTCATGTTTTCCTTTCAAATAAAATCATAGTTGGTCATAGCCAGCTATTCACTCATTCTTATAGGGATAAAGCCACACAAGCATCTAAAAAAAAAACCAAACCCAAGTTGCAGACATAGGTAAATACTATGCAGTGTTGGTTTGTTTGATTGGGTTTTTTTAACACAAAATAAACTGTAGGGAA